>NC_057392.1:41066842-41220460 GCF_019320065.1 Cervus canadensis
AAACCCTTGCTGCTGCCTTGAAGCTGTGGATCTCTAATATCTATCCAGGCCTAAACCAGTACAGATTCTTAGTTTAGGCAGAGCTGGAAGGTGGAGAGGTGGGAAGAAATCTAGGCAAATACCCTATGAAGAGCAGCCTCATATACGGGTACCCCTCTTAAAGGCACTGGGGTCAGACTGACTTAACTAGAAACATCTCATCTCTCTTGCAATCACCAGGCCTCTCAACTTTAAAACTCCCACAGTGTTCACTCAGCCCTCCTGGTTTGGGCTTGAAACTGAATCTACAGAACCTCAGGATTACTTCGACTCTCAACCCAACCTTCAATTCAGAAGTTACCCTCTGCTGTATTTCGTATCTGGAGAGTACAGTGAAATGGGTAAAGCTGGAGACAAATAATCACAAAACCAGAATATTCACTCATTCAGCAAATGCTTACTATAAGCCAGCAATGTACCATGTACCAGGCACCATTCTGAGGGCAATCTTCTTCTTAACAAGACCTACAACATAACTGAATGTTTACTATGTCCCAGGCATGTTTAAGTATATATACTTAAATTCTTACAACAAACATATGAGATAGGTTCTTTTTTTTTTTTCTATTTAACATATGAACAAGGTGGGGGCTGAGCAGTAAAGTTACTAGACAGAGAATGACATGAGGTTAAATGGCAGAGCTGAAATTCGAACCCAGGCAACCCAGCCCCAGAGCTTCATATTCTTGACCTGACATTAAATTAACAGCTAGTCTTAACCCAGTGTCTACTTATGTCATCTCATCTCCTTAAAAAAATATTAACAAACATTTACTTATAATGACAAAATGTCTGGCCACGTGCTAGATGCTGAGAATGCAAACACAAATAAGATGGAAAGGACTATTCTCTTCAGAAACTCACTCATTAGTTCACAAGTGAGCCATCATGTGCCAGTGTTGGTGGTCTATAATTTACTTTAAAATACTTCAGCTAGGGCTTCCCTGGCGGCTCATTGGTAAAGAATCCGCCTACCAGTGCAGGAGACACAAGTTTAATCCTGATCTGGAAGGATCCAACATACTGCAGAGCAACTAAGCCCATGCACCACAACTATTGGGCCTATGCTCTGGAGCCCATGAGCTACAACTACTGAAGCCCACGTGCCCTAGAGCCCATGTTCCTCATCAAGAGATGCCACTGCAATGAGAAACCCGGGCACCACAGCTAGAGAGTAGTCCCCACTCGCCACAACTAGAGAAAAGCCCGTGAAGCAATGAAGACCCACAACAGCCAAAAATAAAAATAAGTAAAAATAATTTAAAAAAATAGTTTAAAAAAATACTTCAGGTAAACAGTGTGATACATGAGTTACCTTTAGTCACCATTCTAGGAATGTTTGATCAGTTATCTAAATCAGGAATAAATACTTTAGGGAAAGTCATCTGACATTTCACCTAAGCTCACAGTCCAGAGGCAGCTACTATAATCCCTTCAATCCTCTTCCTGTCCCCATGGCCCCATCTCAACCCTCAGAACCCCTGGGAAGCATTTAGAACTACAGATTCTAAGCCCAGGGGCCCTCAAAATTCAACTGTAACTGGTTTGCTATAGGCCCAGTTTTATATTGTTTTATATATTTATATAATACATATATACTTAGTTTTGAACATTTTTGTTATAGGACATTTCAAACTCATAAAAAATTAGAAATATAGAATAATGAATTTCCATATACCTGCTATCCAGCTTCAACAATTAACAACTCTTGGGGCTGTCTTGTTTTGTCTGTGGCATTGGTGTTTTTTAAAAACTTCCCAGTTTATTTTAATATGCAGTCAGATTTGGGAATCATTGATCTAAACAAACAAATAAGTGGGATCACTACAAACAAAGAAGAATGCATTAGACACAGTGGAAGCGGGATGATGAACTCTGACCACTGAAGGAAAAGGGATAGGGTTTCCATAACTCCTCACTGGATCTTAGTGTTTCCAGGGCTAAACCATCCCTTGGCAACCCTGATGTCTGAGACTCTGCCAGGGGTGCTTCTTTAGCTTGGCCTGAGGATCCCAGGCTGGAAGCTGGAATCACATGCTCACACACCCACAGAATGAAGGCCTTCTCAAATATATATCCATATTTAGTTGCATTAAAGTGGAGTTTACTAGGTTAGATAAAATAACAGTATAAACAGGGTGGTTTTTTTTTTTTTTTTTAATGTTTATGTTTGTGACTAAGGAAACAGACGTTAAAGTCAATTAAGAAGGGGGAAAAGGAAAGAAACAGGAGGGGAGCCGAGAATAGTGAGGAATCAAGTTACCTAATACAGTGGGGCAGTGCACAGGCCCTAGCGCGCAGCTGTTGCGGCAGGCAGTTACCCAGCAACCTGTTACCAGGCAACGGTTGCTGTAAGACCACTAAGCCAGAAGATTAGAGCGATGTTTAGTGGTCCTGCTTAGCCATTGGTCGGCACACGCAGTAGACTGCACCCCCAACCTGCAACTGTCAATGAGCGACCCCTTTAGCGGTGCCGCTTGGCCGTTGGTCGGAGTCACAGTAGGTCCCTCCCTAACGCGAGCAGCCGTTAGTAGCACTGCTCTGCCGGTAGTCAGAGGGGTGGTGGTTGTCCAAAGGAGAGTGAGGTAAGAGCTGGGTCCTGGCCTCCCTGGGGCCCTCCAGCTTACCCGGTCTTAGGCCATCCGGTGAACTGAGGGGTCCGCGGAGCAGGCTTGGAGCTGTGTCCCGCAGGGCTCTAGAGCCCTCCACAGGCCGCACACACAAGCCTGCTACCAGGCTTTGAGGTAGCAGTGAACCTCGCCCCCATTCCTTCCTCTGTGATCTAATAGCAGCGGCCATCTGCATGGGCTGCAGTCTGCAGGATCTGGCCCCCTAACTGCTATTTGGATGGCCTGAGGAGGCTGAGGGCTATTTGGGTCCTGGACGCCTGGCTCCCTCAGTGATGATGGCTGGGCAGGGCCTGGGGTGGCCCTGAGGGAGCCACCAGTTGAGATCTGCTTCTTCAGCACTGGCCGGAGGACCCAGACTGGGTGCTGGACTAGTGCTCCTGGGCAGGGGAACCAGTGCAGGGACTCTCCCTCCTCTTAGCCAGGGCCTGGACCTTGAAAGGTGAACTTTATGTCGGGACCTTGCCCTTCCTTGTCAGAACAGACTAATGTTTGTTTGGTGGAGTTTTACAACAACATCGTTACCTGACTGTGGCTGACCTCCAGAATAAAGGATCTGACACAAAGAAAGTGAAAAGTGAAAGTGAAGTTGCTCAGTCGTGTCCAACTCTTTGCGACCCCATGGACTGTAGCCCACCAGGCTCCTCCATCCGTGGAATTTTCCAGGTACTGGAATGGGTTGCCATTTCCTTCTCCAGGGGGTCTTCCTGACCCAGGGTACAAAGACACAAAGAAGTCTGCAACTAACCATATCCCTCCCTCTCCTTTCCTAGAAAAAGGGCTTTGCTGAAAGCCTTGGGGGAGTTTGGGGTTTTTAAGATATAAGCCACCCATCTCCTCACAGGGCCCTGCAATAAACCTTTATTTGCTCCAAATTCTGACATTTTGCTATATTTGGCCTCACTGTGCAGCAGGCACACAGATCTTGTGCTCGGTAACAACTACAAGAAACAAGGAAGAGAAGAAACCAAACTGGAGAAGGGAGGAGTCGCCAATGTTTTCCTCTCAAGACACTTCAGGGAGGAGGATGCATGAAGGCCAAGCTGTCCAGGGCAGGAGATGGGGGCACCAGGCCTGAGCCCCAAGACCCCAAACAGAAAGGACCTCCTTCCTCAGCCATGCACGAGTCAAAGAGAAAGTGTTCTGGCTTGAATAGTGGACAGAAGCAAAAGAAAACTGGAAAGCAGAACTAGAAGCGCTAAAATCCCAAGAGTTTTGTCTGACCCAAGCTGAAATGAGCTTAACAAAGCTCCAATCGGTGCCACTTAAACACCAGTGCACCGCGAGACCATGGCCATAGGTCAGAGTCCGCATGGCCCTTTGGTGCCTCCAGAGGAAGTCTAGGGGGAGAGGAGGGCTGAGCAAGGCAGCCCCACAGAATCTCCAAGTCCTTTGGGGACTGATACTGACAGAGCTGGAGGGAAATGGTGCGAGAGTGGGCAGGGAGGGGATGTTTGTACCAGCCTTGTGGGATGCATAGGGTTCAGGGCTGACAGAGGGCAATTCCAGGCCATTGAGCATCTGTCTGTTGACAGCGGCAATCATGTGCTGTGCAGAGGAGGGCTCGTGGGAAGGCTCACGTCAGAGAAGTGAACCAAAAGTGAAATAAAATCCCATGATCTCCAGGGAAATTTCTGAGTAGAAGACATGTGTAAGTGTATAAATTCAATGACAATTAGAAATGAAACTACTGAGGGCATTGCTCACACTTCTTCAGTCATCAGGATTTGTGAGGGCACCTACAGGAAACCAGAGTGTCCAGAATATTCAGGGAAGAAGGCCCAGAATCTCTAAGGTGGACTCGACTCCCCTCCCAGGAAGTTCTCCCCAGGGTCTCACAGGTGTCTCTTCCCATGGCCATCACATTCTCTGGCCCCTGGTACTGTAATAGGGGCGGAGCAGGTGTGCGGCTAATAGCTCGAGACTATTATTATCAGGAGACCCTTAGTGCCACAGTTAGAGGTCCCACTCCAACAGTCAGCCTTGCAGTGGTTCTCTCCATGCAAAGAGTGTGGTGGGAGGTAGATCTCAGCCTTTTCTCTGGGGCCCTCCAGGCCTTAGGTGGGTGGGTTTAGCTGGGGGACCCAGGAATAGGCTGAGCAGACTTAGCTCTGTTACCTAATGGTGACAACAGTCTCCATGGGTCACAGTCCATGGAGGGCTCAGTACCTGGAGTATATGGCTACTGCTATTAAGGTAACAGCTTCAACCAATTTCAGTCTCTCCAAGTTTCAAAAATTGGTATAGCTGAGATCAGCTGTCTACCCCTAGGAGTTGGCCAGAGGCCAGGGTTAAGTTGCAAGGACACTGCACCTCATTACTTCAGTTCCACCTCTATGGTTACCCTTCTCAAAGAAGGGCAATTGTTAGAGCTAGGAATTAACCTGATTGGTATTTGCTACAATATATATTCCTAGTGATCCTATGCAAGTAATTCTCTCCAGTTTAAATGAAAAGCCTGAGGGCTGGCTGGGTCCTGGGTGCCGTGCTTCCTCAGTGATGATGGCTGGGCAGGGTCTGGGGACCTGGCCCTGAGGGTGCTGCCAGCTGAGATCTGCCTCATCAGCCAGGGCTGGGCACAGGCAAGAGGACCTAGACTGGTGCTGGGACCAATGCTCCCAGCAGGGTAACTAGCCCCGCAGAGACCTGCTATTTTTAGCCAGGGCCTGGACCTCAGAGGGTGAAAGCTAAACCTTGGGATTTTGTTCTTTCTAGTCAAAACAGAAAGTAAAGTTTGTTTGGTGGAGATTTGCAGAAACATCATTACCTGACTGTGACCTGACCTCAAGAACAAATGATCAGACACCAAGAAGTCTGCAACAACTACCCACATCCCTCCCTCACCTTTCCTAGAAAAGGGCTTTGCTGAAAGCTTTCTGGGAGTTTAGGGGTTTTAAGGCATGAGCCACCCATTGTCTCCTTGTATGGCCCTTCAGTAAACCTTTGTCTACTCCAAACTCCAACTTTTTTTTTAATTGTTTGGTCTCCCTGTGTATGAAGCACGCAGACATGCATTTAATAACAGTACCTCACAACCCAGTGACCATTTCAGCAGCCTTGACTATTCTCCTGGCTTTGTTTACTCAAGTCCCTCAGAACATGAATATTTGAGAAACAGCTACACTCTGCCAGACCCCATGGTGTGCACTGAACACAATCTCCCTCCATGCTGCTCTGAAAATACCATTTCAAGGTTCACGTCCCACTGCCTTGTGATCTGTGGAGTTCGGATTCCACAGCCAGTCACTGAGAGCTATTGCTTCTCTTCTGCAAGCATGCCTTCCTTGTACCTCCAGCCCACAGACTTTGACTCACATGTATCTTTTACCTGAATTGCTTCTGTTTTGCCTACCTTTCTCTATCTTTCAAGCCACAGCTTAAAATCAACTTTGCTGTGACCCTTCCTCATCCCAGAAATGGGAAGTGACACCTGCTGAACTGTTATAGCTCTTGTAGTTGTTTCAACCACTGATGTTAAGGCTTTCCACAAAGGACTGGCATAGTGTTTATTTGTATATGTATCAGGGCTCTAGCTTCACCTTAAACTAGTTATGAGTCACAGGAAGCCTATTTATACAAGCGACTGGGAAATCTTCTGGGAAGATTAATCCTCAAAGGAGTCAGGCCCAGGGAGCTTGACTTAGTAAGGCTATGGTAGAGATGGGGGAGGGTGCCTAAAGCCTATGTATCTTCTTTTCTAGATCTGGAGCTCCTTCAGGGCAGAGACTATGAGTGATTCATCCAGCAAAGCAGGTGGTATCAAGAATAGTGTTTGATAGCAGTGGATATTTAGTAAGTATTAATGGGATAAAAGAATACTTACTATCCTCTCCTTAGAGCAAATCTGAGTATATGTCAGGCTTTATTCCTGAGTATATGAAGTTGTAATCCAGAGATTTTTTTTAACACATGTGTGGATCTCTAGCATAGGAGTATTGTAAGAGGTTCACAAATCCATATCATGTCAATAATTTTATGGAGACTGAATAAATACAATACTTTGTACATACGTGTATGCAACACTGTTTCAAACCGATAAAGGTACTATTTTGGTTAATTTTTTCAATCTATAAATTTATCTATAACCCTTATTGGAATCCAAATGTCTTTTGCCATTACATATGACATTAGATAATAAAAACACAACTTCTATGACATTAAAGTCTGATCCTTTCAAAAACAAATACACATTAAAAGAGGTCCCCAGGACTTCCCTGGTAGCACAGTGGCTATGAACCTGCCTGGCAATGCAGGAGACATAGGTTCAATCCCCGGTTTGGGAAGATTCCACATGCCACAATTTCTGAAGCCTGTGCACCTAAAGCCTGTGCTCTGCAACAAGAGAAGTCAACGCAATGAGAAGCCTGCACATAGGAATGAAGAGTAGCCTCCATTTGCCACAGTTAGAGAAAGCCATGCAGAAGCACAGTCACAAATTTTTTTTTAAAGAGGTCTCCATCCCAAGGAACCTCTGTTATGTACAACGTGTAACAACATCCCTGCCTGGGCTGGCCACCAGCTTGCGGGGGGGGGGGGGGTTGGGGGGCGGGGGGCTACCCTCCAGGTAATGTTTTTTAGTCTCAATTTACAATGTACAATGAGCTTTTCTGTTGTTTGTGTATTGCTTCATCCACTCCCTACAACAACCCTCAAGGACTGGCAAGAGAGCGGTTGGATTTCTAAGACTGACAAGAAGCTTCTATTGTGAAATTTACATGGAAGAGACAGAAATCCAACAAGAAAGAAAATAAATGCACAGTATAATTTTAGAAAAAAAATGAGAAAAGAACAGAAGAGCTCTATAGAACACACTGAGGTGTTCTACAAAGCACATAACTGGAATCCTAAAAGGTGAGGAAAGAGGAAATGGGGCTCTGAAGATGACAAGAAGGCAACAGGACAGAAGGTTATGGTGAGGTGAGGCAGGTGTCTTAGCTGGGATGGTGACATTGAGCTGAGAACTGGATGACCAGAAGTAGTAGCCAGGAGAAACTATGATTGAAAGCATTGCAGAGAGAAAGAAAAATGGCAAAGATCCTCATGTAGAAAGGAGCTGGGTGTGAGTGAGGAGCACCCAAAAGTCTACTGTGGCTGAAACATGAATGAGAAAGAGAGCGGAACGAAGCATGGCTGGAGAGACAGGCAGGCAGGTGGGGCCTTAGGGGTCATAAGTGGCTAAAAGAGTAGCATTCATCAGGTATTTTTTTTACTTTCCCATGTTTCACAGTTACTTTAATCAGCAAAGCACAGAGTTGATTATTAAGTAGGTCCATGTGACTAGCTCTAGTCAATGGACTGAGGGCAGAGGGACTTGTGTCATTTTGGGGCCAAAGCATCAAAGAGCCAGTACAGAAACATCAAGCCATTTCTTTCTTCAGTGGACAGAGCCAGAAGATCTAAGTAGGTTGAATCACTGAGTTGCAGTATGAAGACAGTTGCCCTGATGAGTCATACAGATTCTCAGTAGACTTTAAGAGCAATAAATCTGTATGATATTAAGTCATATTAGGCTGATTCTGACTAATAACACATGGTAAGAAGTTTAGATTTTATTCTAAATGTAATAGGAAGTAATTTGAAATTTTTAGCAAGAGAGTGAATACATCATACATACGTTAAAATGATCACTTTTTGTAGAATTGATTATGGGGAGGACGACAGAAATCAGGAGCCAGTTATAAAACTATTAAAGTTCATCTAGCCATGAAATAATGTTAGCTTGAATTTCGTGGGAGCAGTGGACATGGTGAGTTGAATTGGGGATATATTTTGAAGAAAGAACTAACAAGACAGGAGAATTTCCTGAGTAGTTAGACTCAGTGCATTCACTGCCAGGGGCCAGGATTCGATCTCTGGTTGGGGAACTAAGATCCGGCAAGCTGTGTGGCACAGTCAAAACAAACTAACAAAACTGATGGAAAGACTCCAAGGTTTGGGGCCTGGGCAACTGAATAGGGAGAGAACAAAGAGTTATAAAACTTGTTTTGGTTTAAAGATCTCTTTCAAAAGGACAAGGGAAAAGAGAGAGAGAAAATGTTTCCCAACTCCTTTCACAGAGTCAGCATAACCTTGATATTAAAACCTGACAAGGTACATAGATGCAAAACTCCTAAACAAAGTATTTATAAAACAAGTTCTATATACATAGGAGGAAAATATATCATAATAAAATTGGATTTGTTCCAGGGATGCAAGTTTGTTTTAACATTCACTTATCTGGAGTTTGTTAACAGAGTAGAGAAAAATAAACTTGACTAATGCAGAAAAATCATTTGACAAAATTCCATACTCATTCACGATTTTAAAAATTAGGACTAGAACTTCTTTAATCTGACAGGATACTATAAAAACCTACCTATAGCATATGTCATACTTAATGGTGAAATACTGAAAGTATTTTCCTTACAGTCAGGTATGAGAGAAGAATGTCCTCATCATCCTTGCTGTTCATCCCTGCACTTGAGGTCCTACCCAGTGCGGCAAGGCACCAAAAGAAAGAGGAGGAAGAAGAGCAGGAAGAGGGTGGAGGAGGAAAGTACAGGCCAAGAAGGAAGAAATAAAACTATCATTATTTGCAAATGACACAACTGTATCTTGGAAAATCTGGAAGACTCCATGGATTAGTAATTAGAATTGATAAGTGGATTCATCAGGATCTCTGGATGGAGGTTGAAGATACAAAAATCCATTATTTTTCTGTATACCAGTGATAAAAGAAAGTAAAAATATTAAATGATATTTACAAAAGCACCAAATTCAACAATTACCTAGAAATAAATCTAACAAAATTTGTGCAAGAATATTTGTATGGAAAACTACAGAACACTATTAAGAAAAAAGTTTTTATTATTTTTTGTTGTTGTTGACAACCAGTGGTTTTAATTACATTTTAAAACAGCATTCTGAGCTCTGCCTATGGCTCAGTGGAGACTGAGAACCGTGAACAGTCAGGAGCTAATGACAATAAACCCAGACCCATATCTCCTCTGCAGCTGGTGCTGCCTCATGGCCACATACCCCCCAGCCCCACCATATTCTGGTGCAGAAGCAGCAAAGTTCTACTCAATGGGTCATGTTGGAAATTTTTTGGACTTGAGGCTGTGCAGTCTCTGTGACAACTACTGAGTTCTGCCTTCTAACTGGAAGCAGCCACAGACCATACCTAAGTGAATGGGTGTGGGCTATGTTTCAGTAAAACTTTATTTACAAAACCAGGTAGCCAGCCCAAGGAGCAAGATTTGCTGACTCTTGCTCTGGAGCAAAGCAAAACATATCATCTCTGAACCACAATAAAGCTTGTGTTGCAAAAGCAGTTATGTATCCTGGCCTCTGCCTGCTCTGTCCACAGAAAAAAGTTTTTAAATGAAACATACTATGCTCATAGATTAAAAAATCAGTATTATAAAGATATTAACTCTTTACCAACCTAAGCCACAGTGTGAATATAATTCTAATAAAATTCCAGCAGAGCTATATTTTTGTGGAAATTATTAATAGCAAGCTGGTTCTAAATTTTATATGGAAATGCAAAGGGAATAAGCAAGACTTGAATAAGAATGAAGATCACCAGATATCAAAACATAAAGCTGCAATAATTAACCAGATGGTATTGTCAACAGGTAGAAAAATAGACTAATGGAACAGAATAGAAGATCCAGATAGAGACCTACAAATACTTGATTTATGGATCAAATACTTGATTTATGGATACTTGATTTATGACAAAGAGGACACTGAACACTAGTACAGATAGGATAATCCATTCAGTGTAAGTGCTGCTGTCTATTGGATATCCACAAGGCAATAACAAATTTGATCCTTATTTTATACCCTACACAAAAATCAAATCCAGGTTGCTTGTAGATCTAACTGTGAAATGTAAAACAAAACATTTAGAAGGTAACAAAGAAGAATAAATCCAAGGCAGGAAAAGTTTTCTTAAACATGACACAGAAAGCATTAATGATGGAGGAAAAGATTGATAAATTACTACATTGAAATTAAGAACTTATTTTCATCAAAAGATATTATTTAGAGAAAAAAATTGGGAGAATGCATTTGAATATCTAAGCAACAAAGGGCTTTTAACTTGAATATTTAAAGAATTCCTTACAGTCGATGAGAAAAGCATACAAACAGAGAAATGGACAAGAACTGGAGTAGACACTTCACAAGAGAGGATATCCGCATGGCTAAGAAAAACATAAAAAGATACTCTTATCATTCACCAGGAAAATAAAAATTAAAACCAAAATGATATGCTGCTACATACACCCAAGTGGCTAAAATGAAGACAAGAAAAGAAAAGATGATGCCAACTATTGGGGAGGATGTGAAACAACCAGAACACTCATACACTGTTAGTGGGAATATTAATCAGTACAATCACCTAGGAAGTGTCTGGCAGTATCTACTATAGTTGAAAATATGCCTCAGTAATTCCAGCATATACCCCCCAAATGTGTATGTATGTGCACTGGAAGATAAGGCCAAGAATGTTCATAGTAGTTCATAATTGCCCCAAGCTAGAAACTATCCAAACACCCATCAATAGTGGAATGGATAAATAGATTGTGGTATATTCACATAACAGACTGAAGTGAAGTGAAAGTTGCTCAGTCGTGTCCAACTCTTTGTGACCCCATGGACTATACAGTCCATGGATTTCTCCAGGCCAGAATACTGGAGTGGGTAGCCTATCCCTTCTCCAGGGGTTCTTCCCAACCCAGGAATCAAACCCAGGTCTCCCACATAGCAGACGGATTCTTTACCAACTGAACCACAAGAGAAGCCCAAGAACACTGGAGTGGGTAGCCTATCTCTTCTCCAGCAGATCTTTGCGACCCAGGAATGGAACCAGGGTCTCCTGCATTGTAGGCAGATTCTTTACCAACTGAGCTATCAGGAAAGCCCTACAACAGAGTATTATATAGCAACAAAATAAACTTTTGAAAGAGCAAGGATTGCCCGAGGATCCCCAGCTGTCCCAGCCCTCAACTGTTTGAGTCTTCCCAGCCTGGGCCCCAGACACGTGGGTCAAGAAGCCTTTGAGGTGATCCTGGCTGTAGCTACTGTCTCAATGTAACAGCACAAGAAACTCTGAGTGAGGACAGCCCAGTTGAGCCCAGTCAAGCCCCACTTTTGTGAGCAAAATAATTATGATGATTTTAACTCACTGCTTTAGGGATGGATGTTGCATAGCAATAGGTAACCAGAATAGACATGGAAGTATTTAGAAGAAAAAATAAAACAGAATATGTTAAATTTGTAAGTCTACTTTAAAATGTTTAAGGAAATTTATTTAAATAGATTTGTAAAACTCCTTCTAAAAACTACTGTTTAATATTAGGGTCATAAATAAAGGGAAAGACTTGTAAGTTGAATGTAAAAGATTAAGGGCAAATAGATTCTAAAATTTCTACCTACCTAAGTTGAACCTTAATTGAGAAAAATATTTTAAGTAAAACAAGATAAAAACAGTGAAAACTTCTTATATAGCTAACTTCATTGATGCTTTCAGAAAGTTGAAGGAAACAACATAAGGAAATGAAATGAGTGATTTATTGAGTGCTTACTAGGTGCCACAGCATGTCCTAGGTGATTTATTGAAATCAACTCATGGAATCCTTACAACCCTGTGAAGTGGGTTTTATAATCACCCCTTTACAGATGATGCTCAGAGAGGCTATGTGACTTGCCTGAAATTCTACAGTTAGTAAAGGATAGAATCTGTGCTTTGGCCCTTTGGGATGCCTTCTCTTGGAAGGAAGGCTGATGAAGGCAAATTTCTAAAAGTCACTTGGGGGCCTTGGTGTGGTTGCAGTGCTGGCATCCTCTGTGTCTGCTCCAACCTTGCCTGTGAGCCTTCCAGTGGCTAAGAAGAGGGGTGTGCACACAAGTGACCATCCTGTGAGGATTAACGTGGCCAGAGTAAAGGACAGTCCATTGACCCTTACAGTTCAGGAGTCTGGGTTGGAGCCAAGGGGGCCTGTCCCCTGGACTTAACTTCAGAGTAGCTCCGGAGAGGAATTCTGGAAGCTGTGGAAAAACAGAGGAAGGATTTCAGCACTGTGGCTTGGGATAGCTCACATAACTTCAGAGGGTTCTGTTCAGGTCTTTTTTTCCTCTACAATTTCCCAATATTTTAACTGTATGCAATGTCTAACACAATAGGAGCAGTTGAATTGTTGAATCATTTTCTTCTATAACATTAGGGTGAGTCAGTTTTGAAGTTATATAGTTCAATTCTCTCATTTTATAGGAGAAGAGACCAAGAGGTCAATTTTGGTTGCTTCCTATGAAGAATCTATAGAACTATACTTCCTATCTAACACTATGGAATGAGTTTTTAAAAATCTGCAAAGAAAACCAGTGAGTTTTATAAAACCCTTGTGTTTTATTTTTACAAAGCAAGGAGTAGGTAAATGAGACCTGTAAAACAGAAATAGAAGAAAAACCTGGGGCTGAGCCCCAAATACAGGCTGTTGTGGTCCTGAGGGGGGAGGGAACTGCTGACTCTAACTTCACTACTTGAACATGGAACCTTGGCAGGTTAAGCAGAGCTACCATCCAGAGACCCAGACCTGGAGACCCCAGGCAGCTCCTGCCAGGCCACCTTCAAGGGCAAGTCTTCTGCCCCAGGCGGCTTTCCAGTGGTTCTGGGGAAAATGTGCTATTTAACAACACTGACAGCTAACAAAGCATCAGAGGGACTTCTGAGGGAAGGAAACTGAATATAGTGTGATGGTGATCTGTCTCCCCTGGGCAAATAAAACAGGTGAAGGTCTGACCATCCCTTAGTTATTCAGGGGCCAAGGAACTAGTGTGTGTTTTCTCTGGACCTCCAACTTTTTGCTGTTCCTTTTGTTGTCAGGGGATCCTGTCGGTTATTACCTCCCTTGGGAAACCAGACTAGAGGAAATAAGGGGAAATCATGTGTCTCAGAAGGAGTAGGGGGAGGGACTGGGGAGGGAAGTGAGAGTGAGAGAGAAGGGGAGGAATTTGCAAATAACTATACACAGAACCACCCTACTCCAGTACTCTTGCCTGGAGGATCCCATGGACGGAGGAGCCTGATGGGCTGCAGTCCATGGGGTTGCTAGGAGTCAGACACGACTGAGCAACTTCACTTTCACTTTCACTTTCATGCATTGTAGAAGGAAATGGCGGCCCACTCCAGTGTTCTTGCCTGGAGAATCCCAGGGACCGGGGAGCCTGGTGGGCTGCCATCTATGGGGTCACACAGAGTCAAACACGACTGAAGCGACTTAGCAGTAGCAGCAGCATACACAGAACAGAATTTTAAAATACGTTATACATTAAACTAGGGCTTTACAGCTTAACAAATTGCCTTTGTGTACTTTATCTCAATTACTCTTCAAGCAACCTAATAACATCGACTGAGGCTACCTATTTATTTACTTCTGAATAGTGCTGGATAGTGAAAGTTGCTCATTCGTGTCTGACTCTTTGTGACCCCATGGACTATATAGTCCATGGAATTCTCCAGGCCAGAATACTGGAGTGGGTAGCCTTTCCCTTCTCCAGGAGATCTTCCCAACTCAGGGATTGAACCCAGGTCTCTTGCATTGCAGGCAGATTCTTTACCAGCTGAGACACCTTCTCCAGAGGATCTTCCTGACCCAGGAATCGAACTGGGGTCTCCTGCATTGCAGTCAGATTCTTTACCAGCTGAGCTATCAAGGAATCCCATTTACTTACTAGTAGGTATTAATTATCTATGAGACTATTAGCCCTGTTCTGCAGTTAGGGAACTGCTCTTAAAGATAATTATGTGGCAGGACAAGATTCACATCTTAGAATCATTGAATCATAGCATCACAGAGTTAGAAGGCACCTTGATAGCAATAACATAAGGCATCCTTCTCTTGGAGCATGAATCACCTTAAAAAAATCTCTAAGAAGATTTCTTCTAATCATTATTTGAATTCTTCCAGTGATGAGTAACTTACTACTCCTTGAGGCAATCTATTCCCCTTATAGCTTTCAGCCCTTAATTCATCTTTGACCTCAAGAACTTCACCAGATTAAGGTGAAGATATCTTTTTAAAATTTGAAGATATTACTCTTGTCAATCTCTTGCAGATTAAGCATCTTCCAGTCTTTCAGTTGTTACTCATGATTACTCATAATATGATTACCTGGCACAGTGCCTGAAATACATAGTGGATACACAGTGAATGTTTGTCGAATTGGTTCTCTGGCCTTTGGTAATATGTTCTGGTCCTGGCCTTTTTCCTTGACCACAATTAGCCTCCATGTTGTAATGTGTTTCTCATTTCTTTGTTTATTTAAATAATAAAAAGGAAGCAATATATAGTCTTTACTTTCAAACTATAGAGTCTTCAGAACAATTTGAAAACATAAGCTAACCTGGCCAAATTTTAAACAGCTTTCAGTTAACTTGTGATAATAGACTCAGTAGCTTGACTTAACTGACCACTTCAGAGATGTGATTTAGTGTCTCCTATAAGACATCAAATGAAACACTGTGGAATGTGTTCATAGAATTAACTGGAAAGATTCTAGTGAAGGCAGGGTTAATGTGAGGTCTAACTGTGAGACCCTGCATGAATACATTATCATACAGTACTGCTTTGCATGTTAAAAAAGTAACAACCAGTTTTGGCTCAGTTCTGGGTCCTACCAGGCTGAAAACTGTGCTCTTCAAGAAAAAAACAATGCTCCAGTAGAAACACCATTTTTAGTTGGTTTCAAACTGTCTTGGTGTGAGGCACAAGCACCGGTGTCAGTGTGATGAAGCTATGTCATTCCCAACAATGCAGAATCCAGTCAGCTTCATGACTCTTTTAAGTTCTGGACCAGGATGAATAGCACTGAGTTTACAGGTTTGGTCACTGAAGAGCCAGGGACTGGATGGCAAATTGTGCCCTGCTTTGGAAAGGAAACAAGTTAAGTTGCTACCAGTCTCAAGGCACTCTGCTTATTCACTACAGTAATAACCATAAAAAGAGTTTGATGACAAATAAGTCAAACCAAATGTCCCAAAATACAATTTGGGAAAAATGTCTCTGGGCTAAATTATCCCATTATCACAGACTAAAGCTATCTGAAATTTGGTCAATTTGATCACATTTTCAAGTTGTTCTGAAAACTCTATGGAAGTTCAGTTCAGTTCAGTTGCTCAGTCATGTCCAACTCTTTGCAACCCCATGAACCACAGCATGCCAGGCCTTCCTGTCCATCACCAACTCCTGGAGTCTACCCAAACTCATGTCCATCGAGTTGGTGATGCCATCCAGCCATCTCATCTTCTTAGTCATCCCCTTCTCCTCTTGCCCCAATCCCTCCTAGCATCAGGGTCTTTTCCAATGAGTCAACTCTTCGCATGAGGTGGCCAAAGTATTGGAGTTTCAGTTTCAGCATCAGTCCTTCCAATGAACACGCAGGACTGATCTCCTTTAGGATGGACTGGTTGGATCTCCTTGCAGTCCAAGGGACTCAAGAGAGTCTTCTCCAACACCACAGTTCAAAAGCATCAATTCTTTGGCATTCAGTTAACACAGAGTTTTTTACTTTCTATTACTTAAACCAAAGACGATTCTAATACCTTCTCTCTTTATACTCCAAATACTAGTAAGTATAAATAAAGTGAGTTATATTAGCAGTTTTCTCATTGTGAACCTCAGAAAAGGCTGAATTTGGGAAGAAGCCTTTTTTTCAATAGTATTAAGGGTAGAGGACCTGAGAGACAGAGGTGGGACCACCTTGCATGTGAACATCTCACCTACCATGCCTTTCACATGGTAGGTGAGATTCTTCACAGGTGCAGAATGGAGAGAACTCCTAGTCAAGCAGGACCCTGCCCCCAGCAGACAGGAGGACAGCCAAGTCACAAGAGAAATCATAGTGAAATACGGCAGCGAGTTCTTGCTGGAAGACACACTGATGTCTGGGGGCTTGTGTCCATTATAACGTTGCCTGACTGCTTCTTTTTCCTCCTCTGAACAACTCATCCTTTTCCTTCTCACATAAACCCAGGAGGGCCTTGGAGGGGCCAGCTGGGTCAACACATTCATGTGAAGAAAGTAAGGTTCAGTGAGATTATGTGCTTTGCAAACAGTAGTAGAGCCAGACATAGCAACCAGGACTTTGGGCTCCCCGTGCAGGTCACTTGTCTAAAACACTGCCTGCCTGTTAATGTTTGGGAAAACTCATGCATGAAATGTGTAGCCCTCAAAGAAGAGAATTTTCACATCTTCACTTGAATGGTTTTCTTTATAGGCAGAGGGAGAGGTACTGATCTTGGAAGAGCCAGGGTTAAAAATTAAGTTGGGCATATAGGGCAGTTTAGGAAGAAGAGATAGAGCAAGACAGGAAGTGGAGGAAACAGGAAGAAGGCAACAGAGAGATAAATACATAAATAGTCAAATGGGGTCAACGTGGAGGAAAAGTATAGAGAGGGGAAATTAACGGAGAAGAAGAAGAAATGGGCCTTTTTCTTCTTAAAAGCAGCACACTGAGGAAACCAAGGACTGAGCAGAAATCAGAAGGAGGGGAGAAAGAGGAGAACAAATAGAGCCAGGAAAAGAGAAGCAAGCAGAAGAGGAGAACACAGGGAGCTGTATGAGTTCAGAGTGTGTGCAGGCGGGCAGGTATGTGGACAAAGGGGCCCACAGGACAGAATTCATGCACACTGGTGGGGGTAGGCTAGTCGGGAGGTGACTGTCAGCACAGTAGGGGACGGACAGCGGGAGAGGACAACACAAGTGGAGGCGGTCAAGAAAGGGATCTGCTAGATGCTATTAATTTCATATCCATGAAACCAAATAGCTAATCTTTTATTACTCACCTCTCTTGACTCTTTCATCATTTATATGATTTGCTTTTCAAACTGTACAAACATACACTCACTCAACCTCAAAGTACCCTAGACGCCTTCCTACCTGAAATAGTTTCTTGGGAAAACAGTGTTTCCTAAAGAATGATTAATCTCTTAACCATCCCTCCCCGACCTGGAAATGTCTTCCAAATTGAGAACAGTGGTATTTTCCTCAGGAAAAGCCAGGCCTGCACCATGGTTGGGTGGAGTCCTAGAGGAAAATGTCACAGCATTGTGAGAGCAGTCAGGGGGAACACGAAACCCATTTCCTAGAACTGCTCAGCACAGCCTTTTATGTACACTCTCCTGAGCTGTACACACACTCCCCTACGTGTTAGGCCCACCAGATTCACGCCCACTCTACTCTCACAGTTATGATTTTCTAGGAGAGTCATCCTATCATAGTAACATTCACTCAGCAGTGTCCAGTCCTGTGCCTGAGCAACACACTCTCCACTGGGTCAGAGGACAGCAAGGTGGACACATTTTCCTCCCAGTGTCATTAGCCTCCAATCACAAGCCTCTTTGAAATAGGGGCGATTTTAACAGGAGTGCCTGTCCAGGCTAAATAATGACTGCTTTCTGGAGCTGACTATGTGCCAAGAAGAATCATTAGGAATTTGAGACATGCCAGCTTTTTAAAGTATTCTTTAAAATGCACGCCATAATAAAATACCCTTTAGCTTTAAATGAGACCTTGGTTATTAGCACAACTTTGAAAAAAAAAAATAGTTAGCAACCTATCTGCTTGATCAAATGTCAACCAGCCAGACCGCTTTTGAAAGCAATCACAATAAGGGATGAGATAAAAAAAAAAAAAAAACCCTCATGCCTTTCATGCACCAGGGGTGAGTTGCTATCTGCAAGGCTGGGTTAATGCCGCTTTCTGGGAGTCCTCTGAGAGGACAGGCTCCATGAAATTATTTTTTGCCCTTATAAACCAAGTTAAGGCCGGCCATTGGCAAGACTGCAACAACTGCCTTCTGAGTACTTACACAGGGTCCTGAGCCGGGTGGCTGTGCCCATGTTAGCTCTCCCCTCACCTCATGTACTCCCCATCACTCTTATAATCCATGAATGATTCTGATCCCGACACCTCCTCAAAATCCTCCAGAACCAGACTGGTGGAGTCCTCACCCAGGACGCCGCTGTCGGGCCTGGACATTCTGACCCAGGGAGGAGGTGCAGGAGAGCTGGTGACCAGTGGAGGTGGGGAGCTAGGGGGTGTTTGCTGGACAGACGTGTGCAGGGCCTGAGGAGGGGATGCGGCTGGCCCACGGACTTCCTCGTCATCCTTCTCAGACTCTGGTCCTGCATCTGGGGCAGCAGGACCCAGGACGTGGTAGAGGCTGGGGAGACGGATGTCAAAGCGTAGCCCGAACTTAGCAAAGAGCTTGTCATTGAGAGCGTAGAGCTTCTCTGAGATGTCATAGCCCAGCAGGACCGAGAAGAGGCGAGAGATGTATCGCTCTTTGGTCAAAAGGAGGTGGAGATTTTTCCGGGGCCAGGAAATGTAGCTACATTCAGTCTCAGCTGTCAGAGTGACCTGAGAGGGGTCAGGGGCAGAAAGTGAAGGTTGAAACTTAAAAATGTGTCCAAGCTTAGTACAGAGATATATATACAGTTTACTTGGCAAACGGCTGCACTTTGCACTTCTCCTGAAGAAGCTGTGGAAGTACCTCTCCAGGGACTTGCCTTGCAGAGGTCCAATGAATGACTTTCATTGTGTGCACTGATATGGTAGGAGGGATGGAATGGGGGGGGTGGTCTTGTGAAGAGCCCTGAGATCACCTTCTGGAACCTCACTGTCCACCTCCAATCTCCTCAGCTCTCATACACTGTGTTCCATGGCTGATCCCACTAATGGCTGCAGAAGGTTCTGAGCCTGTTGTGATTACAGGAGAGAAGAGGGGCCTCCTGGTGCTCAGAAGAAACGTCAGGATGCTGATGACAGTTTTTAAGGATAAAAGATAATATATTGGAGTTGGGACACAAAGAAGAATTGGGAAGAATTTCAGTGAGAAGAGAGCCTCTGATCAGGCATGCCAGGCTGCATCAAGTGGACAGAACGCTGGTCTTCAGGCCTATGAGCTGCTCTTGACTTGGGCCCTACAAGTAACCAAATGGATCTGATGACTAAATTCAGAAAAGGGGCACAGAGGAAAAGGAACTCTTTTTTTTTGGGGGGGTGAGGTGCCTTGCAGCTTACAGGATCTTAGTTTCCTAACCAAAGATAGAACCTGTGCCCTCTGCATCAAGAGCACAGAGTCTTAACCCCTGGACCACCAGGGAAGTCTCAAGAGGCACTCTTAAGAACACGAAGTGGAAGGATACCTCACTCTTCATTTATATAGACATCTAGTAATTTCTGTGTACTCGGCTATGTGCCCGTGGTGTACAGCTAAGTCACACTTGCAGGGTCAGTAATGTGTGCACAGCACAGAGCAGGTGCTTGATAAATCTTGTTAATAATGAGTGGTAAAGATAGGTTTCAAATGCAAACATTCTTAGGATAGTAAAGCAAAAGTGCGTAGAATCACACAATGCTTTATACCCTGTCCTAAGTACTTTAAAAGTGAGCAGGTTGGCAGAGCTTAAGATGATTCATGAATAGAGACAGTGGAAATGAGAAGGAGGACAGCAGCTAACATTTACTGAGAGTTACCATGTTGCAATGTTAAGTGCTTTAGGTGGGTTGTCTCATTAAAGGTGGGGTTGGCTTTCCAAACATTCTTTATCAGAGAGCGTATATATAATCCTTTTATTTCATTGCTCCCAGAACACCCCCTCTGCTCCCCTCCTCCCCTTCCCATCTGCAGTACCCCTTTTCTGTTCCCTTCATTCATTTCCTCCTCTCCCTCCCCCACCCCTCAGTCATCAGCACTCAAGTCAGGGCCTAAATTGCCTCATCAAGACCAGAAACGAGTTTCAAGTTCCAGCTTTACCAGCTGTGTGACATCAGATAAATTGCTTAATCTCTCCAGACTTGTTGCCTCAGGAGAATACTGGTCCTCACAATCCATCTGTTACTAATTTGACTCAGCAAGTAGTTGTCGCATCTACCATAACCTGTACTTTCAGTGTACTTACTAACAATTCCCAAACAAGAAATCAGGGTGCTACACATGAAGTGGGTACACATGAGAGCTAATAAGGATGCAAGCAGTGTTCTCAAAGCTGAACACAAAAGACTGTGGGCATTCTTGCAAATACACTGCTACTTCTTCCATCTTAAATCAAAATTTTAAAATCAAAATCTTTTTTTCTTCACTTTAGTTCCTTAGTTAGCTATCACTCCATTGATTTGCTCTCCTTTTCAGCAAAATTCCATGAAAAAGTTGTCTAGTTGTCTATACTTGGCTGTTACCAATTCCTCTCCTCGCATTCTCTCTCTTCAGTCAGCAAGGCTTTGCCCCAGTGGTCTACAAACTGTTCCTGGCAAGGTCACCTATGACTTCTACATTGCTGAGTCTGATGATCAGTTTTCACGGCATTCAGTCCCTCCTCTTTGATATTCTTTATTTGCTCCCAGGATGCCACACTCTCCTGGTATAACCTCCAGATTAGTCCCTTTCAGCTTCTTTTGCTGCTTTTTACCCCCTTCAACTTCTAAACACTAGAGTACCCCAGGGTTAATGGATTCTTGAATCCCTTTTCTGTCTACACTCACTCACTGGTGATCTTGTCCAGTGTAACAGCTTTAAATATCATCTGTAGGCTAATGACTCCCTAACTTAGTCTCAAGCTCAGACCTTGTTCCTTACCTCCAGACTCAAGTATGCAACTGCCTACGCAGTGTCTGTATTTAAATGTCCATAGATGACGTAAATCTAATACCTCCCAAACTGGACTTCCCTCTCTTCTCCCAAAGCCAATACTATCTGCAGCCCTCCTTATCGCATTTGATAGCAACTCCATTCTTCCAGTTTCTCAGGTCAGAAGTCTTAGAAGTTTTCTTGATCCTCTTTCTCTCACATACTACATCCAATGTGTTAGGAAATCCTTTTGGCTGTATTTAGCAAATATGCACTCTGGCCCTAGATGACATGTCTCCTTATCACCTCTCTGACTTCCTCTCCTGTTCTTCATTCCCCTTCCTCTCCCTGTTCCAGACTCATTGACCTTCTTTCTGGACCTCAAACATGCTAGTCTCTCTCACACCCAGGTTTTGCACTGGCTCTCCCCTCTGTCTAATATGCTATTCCCCCAGATATTTTCAGAGCTCACACTGCCAATCACCTCAGATCTTTGCTCAAATGTCACAGGTTCAACAAAGACTTCCATGAAATCCTCAATTACAATTGCAACTACAGTTGACCCTTGAGCAACAGAGGTTTGAACTGTGTGGATCCATTTAAATGGGGATTTTTTTTTCAATAGTAAATACCTGAAGTACTATACAATTGGCCGATTGGTTAAGTCTGAGGATGTGGAAGCCTAGATCTGGGGGAACTGTATATTTGGAGGTTGGACTATAAATTATGGGCTTCCCTAGTAGCTCAGCTGGTAAAAGAATCCGCCTGCAATGCAGGAGACCCCAGTTCAATTCCTGGAGAAGGGAAAGGCTACCCACTACAGTATTCTGGCCTGGAGAATTCCATGGACTGTATAGTCCATGTGGTCTCAAAGAGTCAGACACTATTGAGCAACTTTCACTATAAATTATACGTGGATTTTCTACTGTGTGAAAGGTTGGTACCCCTACCTCCTGTGTTGTTGAGGAGTCAATTGTATCTCTCCCTTATACTATTCTATTTTTTTACTATAATTTATTATTTTTAACATATTACATAATTTACTTATTCATAATTTCTATGGCTAATTTTTTGTCTCACCTACTAGAATGTGAATTGCATGAAGGCAGGGACCTTCATCTGTTCTGTTGACCGATACACTCTGAGCACCTTTAATAGTGCCCAGGTGGGAATTCCTTAGCAATCCAGAGGTTAAGACTCCATACTTCACTGCAGGGGGCAGGGGTTCATGAATCATGGGTTCAGTCCCTGGTCAGGGAACTAAGATCCCACATTCCTTGTGATGTGGCCAAAAATAAAACCAAACAAAAACAAACCATATAGTGCCCAGGTTACTGTAACAGCTCAACAAATGTTACTGAAATGAGTGAATGAATCAGGTAAAAACTACTAATCTTGTATGTTGCAAAATAACTTGATGTTGTTTTCTCATGCCCAGTATAAAATCCTTCCTAAATATCTTCAGAAACCAATGGATTGACTGGTTTGACCAGGTTTTTCTTTAACCATCACCTTCAAAGCTAGTTGAATGGATTAAATGATATGATGTACATAAAGAGACCTTGAGTCCAGTAAAACATGATTCTAATTAGAGAAATAATGCTGATTTCCATGTGATGGCTCTCATGCTATGTTCTTGGTGACTTATGAGAGGGTCGCAGTGTTTAATAGTCAATAAATTCTTCATTGAATTCTTGAGAGGGGTGATGGAATGTTGATTCTCTTGTGGCAAACTCAATAAGAATTATGATTCAGTCACTGTGGATTCCCTATTAGTCAACAAAGACTATGCAAATGCAAAGGCAAGGACAAGATGAACTACAACCTGAGACAACACTTGACATTTGCAAAGAGGAAATGGGACTTCACAGAGCCAAGAGCAAGTGTGTGGATCTCAAGGCTCCCAGTGGAGGTGCATACTAAAAATACAAATGGAAGAAATGTGACGGTCCCTACATCCCTCTCAGATGCTGAGAGGCCATCTGGGGTCATAGCCCTTCCTTTCAAGCATAACTAAGGGGAGGACACTCGGCTTATCCACCACCTGTTTCTCAGTTTCAGTGTCAGAAACAGAGCCTGGTCTGGCTGGCTCAGGACCTGACTCAGCCCTCCTGAAGGTTCTTGTGGCTCTGAGGGGGTTCTCAAAGGTGACTGCTGAGCGGCTTGGAGAGGATGTGAGTGTGTGGTGGGGGAGGCACATGTTCAGAGAGGGGTCTGTGACTGATGGTCCAGGCAGTGGGATTAGGACTGCCCCTCAGGCTCCGTCCTCACAGAGCCAAGAGTCAGGGTGGGGCGGAAGCAGGCCCAGCCGGGTGGCCCCGCCTGGCATGTGTCTATTTCGGGGCTGGCATAAACGCTCGCCTGAACTTCCTGACAGAACTGACAGGAGACAGAGGGAACCCAGTACTGGCGAACTGTCTGGACAGGGGAGTCCCTATAATGGTGTATGTGTGTAAACTCCACTCTCCTGGTAACCCCCCATTTTAAAAAAGAATAGAATAGTGGTGTCAGGCAACTTGGTTTTGCCACTTTCTAGATGAAGAGTTTGGGCAAATTACTTGAGGTTTCTGAGCCTTAGTTTCCTCATCTGTTAAACAGATTAATAACAATATAATATTGTTTATAATAATTATTTTATTATAAACAGGTTAATAACAATCCAGAGGACTGTGGTGAGAGTCAATAAGGCAATAAAATAGGTAGTGCCTGTCACATGCTAGCCATACAGTAAGTGAGAACTACAAAGAAGGTAACTGAAATCTGAAGGATTGACAGAGCAGAGAGGAGGGCCCGAGCAGACAGGCCCTGACCTTAGACTGTGTATGTGATGCCCTCTGGAGCATTCTGAGACACCAATGGCCTACTGCCAAGGCAGCTCAGTGAAACTTTACTGAACACCTACTACTGTGTACAAAGTATTGCCCTTTGGAGCCTGGAGATGGAGAGGAAAAGCCCAGATTTCTACGTCAAGGAATTTACTATGCAAAAGACAGAAAACCAAATTGTACACTTGTGCAGTCAGCATAGTAAAAGGAATAGAAGAGGCATGCAGGCAATGTGTGGGGGTGGAAGCTGGTGAGGTCAGTCTGGGCAGGCTTCAGAGGAAGTGAGATGCCATAGCCTCCTCTTGATGAGGGAAGTGCCTTTTGGATAGAGGCGACATTAGGGGCCAAGGCACGGCCGTGTAAAACAATGTGGTATGTTTAGGGAAGTACTAGTAATTCAGCATGGCTGGTGTGAGCAGGAAGTGTAGGAAAGGGCTGGAGATGTGGCTCCAGGATGTCACTAAAGGTCTTAAGTTACTCTCTAAGGAGTGAGGGCTTTTATCCTGTGGTCACTGGGGTCTTCTAGAAGAGTTTTAGGCGTAGGAGTGACATGGCCCCCCTTCCAGGGATCAGCACCTCCCTACCCTACCCCTCCTCTGCCAGGCACTTTTTCCACTGGAGGAGAGTGCTCCCACCTCAAGCATCATATTGGCAGTAGTTCAAAGGTCTGACAAAAGAGAGGAAAGATGGAAGCACGGATAATGCTGGGTTGCAGTGGGATGGGCTGCGGCAGTGCTGCCATGGGGCTCCCTATTACCTGGAACACCCCCTCCTCAGAGGGACGCAGCGATTCCCACTCGGGAGAGTCCATGAACTGGTAAGGAAAGATGTAGTGCAGAAACTGCCCGTCCTGGCTCACACGAACCCTGGCAAAGGGAGAGAAGAGACTGTGTGGGAAAAGAGAAGTGGTTACCCAAAGCTTCTCCAGAGTTTAAATTACATGTTAAAAGAGTGGAAAATGACTAGGATCCAGAATGGGCTTTTTCCTATTTTACCTAGAAAACTCAGAGTCTCAGTTTCAACCTCTCTTCTAAAATCAGTTGAACTGGGAAAGAAAGTGTTTATTGAACAAAGGGGGCAGATCAACAAGCTCTCTAAGGTACATCCTGTTCAATTGGGAGGAGCTATTGTTCCACTTTTTCTGGAGCTTAATTGTTAAAAAAAAATATGCATGGAGAACCTTCTGTGTTCCTGGAAGTCTGGGAACCTGGAGATGATCTGGTCCTTTTTTTTTTTTCCTTTTTCACTCTTCAGCTGCTCTGCGTGGCAACTGCTGGACCACCAGGGAAGACCCAATAATCTGATTCTTACCTTTCAGGATTTCACTTCCAATTTAGTGGAAGTCACAGGCACATAAATAACTAGCTGTAAGTCAACATGTGCTATTGTGAGACAGGAGACTAGAGGAGGGAGAGAGCTTAATTCTCTCCAAGTGGCAGACTTCTCAAAGATAACATTTGAGCTGATTTCTGAAGGATGTATAGGATATTGAGAAGCAGATCAGAATGCAGATGAGGATCTGAGAAATCCAGTGTGGAATTCTGTTTTCCAATATCAGCTTTTCCCCTTCCTCTATAGTACAGGAACTTTTTTAGCAGGGCTCATGACTGCCCAGCCAGACTATGTTTCTCTACTTCCCTTGCAGCTGAGTAGAGCCATGTGATTAAGTTCTGGCCAAGGGGATATTAGCACTCCATATCTTGCTCCCAGTGAATGCCTAGATATATATGTATATGTGCAAATTACCAAAGACCACTATCAATTAAAAAACTTTATGTATTACCTGAGAACTTAAAGATGGAAAACAGAAAGGGATGTAGGTCTTAAACCAAGCCAAGAATGTGGTGTCAGCCTACACTCTCTGATGGCAGAAACATACTTGCTTCTACAAGACCTATCAATATGTGCAGATAGCCATCAGAACTTACCTGAGTAATGAAAGGATGCAAGAGAAAATGAAGTGCCGTGTGCTCCTACCTCATGGTCTTCACATATTCTGTTCCCTCCAGATGCCTCTCTTCCCAATCTGCACCTTCTCCTCAGGCCTCAGCTTACACATTCCTTCCTCTAGGAAGTCTCATCTGGCCCCCCAGAAAATTTAGGTCCACTGCTTATATGCTCTCATTGCACTTTGCCTTGCTCCTTGGAATTAGTGGCTAATTAGTGACTCTCTTGATAGACTGTAAATTCCATGAGTACAAGGAAAATATTTTTCATTTTTTAACAAGAGATCCCTAGTCTCTAGCTCACTCAATAAATATTTTTGGAAATGGGGAGGGAGGAAGGAAGGGAGAAAGGAAAGAAAGAGGGATGGAAAGATCAAACAAATGAACTCACTGTGTCACCATAAAGGGGGCCAAAACCTCAAGGAAAAGCTTCTCAAACAAACGAAGAAAGACAACAGGAGAGAATGAAGTTGCTGCGATACACATCAGATCCTCCCATCCTTCATCCTCTTCCCATGCAAGGAATCTGGCCACCCAAGCAAGCCACTGAGGAGGGACAAGACTTTGCAGTGTGAGTAACACCTAATGAGGGGCTTTCCAGGTGGCTCAGTGGTAAAGAATCCACCTGCCAATGCAGGAGATGTGGGTTCAGTCCCTGGATATTTTGTTTTGTTTTCCTTTGATTTTGCAGTTTCAATCCCTGGATTGGGAAGGTCTCCTGGAGAAGAAAATGGTAATCCATTTAATCCATTTAATCCAGTATTCTTGCCTGGGAAATCCCATGGACAGAGGAACCTACAATCCATGGTGTTGCAAAGGAGATGGACATGACTTAGCGGCTAAAACAACAACATCTAATGAGCCTGCATAACTCCCTGAAGCCATTCACATTGTATACTATATCCTTTATCATTTGAGTCTCTTCTTCCTCTTTGATCTCCTGACAACAGGTTATTTCCTCCTCCGTGAACAGCTTGGAGACCTGGCTGCCTCTTCAGGAGGCTGTGCACATGGGAGTTCATACTCGGGGTTGTATATGAGAGAAACTCTCCAACAGTAAGCACAGCTTAACAGGGTGATGGACTTTGAAGAAGTACTTTGCCTTTCTGAGTCTTGAAAGGGACTGATTGCATTATGAAAATAAAACAAAAAGGATGTCTGAGGTTTTAGCAAAGGGCTCCAGATGAGGTATGCAGGTGAGCTGGGGAGGTCTCCATCAGAAGCCCCCACTTCTCAGCATGGAGTTCTATTCTGCTGCTTCAAGGTGTTTGGTACCTCACCAGCCAAAAATAATGATGATTCTCCTTTAAAGTCAGAGGCTGGTTATAGACTAGAAGTCCTTTCCTCAGCTCCAACTTAGCAAAGTTGAGGATGATATTGAAAGATATCAAAACAAAATTCTTACTTCAAATTTTGAAAAGCAAGAAAAATATTGAAATTTCTAACTTTTAACTTGAGTTTTTGATGCTAAGTATTCTAGGAAATGGAGAAGGAAATGGCAACCCACTCCAGTACTCTTGCCTGGAAAATTCCATGGATGGAGGAGCCTGGTAGGCTACGTCCATGGGGTTGCAAAGAGTTGGACACAATTGAGCAACTTCACTTTCTTTCTATAGTTCCTTTTGGAGAAGGAAATGGCAACCCACTCCAGTGTTCTTGCCTGGAGAATCCCATGGATGGAGGGGCCTGGTGGGCTACAGTCTATGGGGTTGCAAAGAGTCGAACACAACTAAGCAACTAACACACACAAACACACACACATACTAGGAAAAGGGCTTCACAGGTTGCTCAGCTGGTAAAGAATTCACCTGCAATGCAGGAGACCTAGGTCTGATCCCTGGTTGGGAATATTCCCTGAAGGAGGGCATGCAACCCACTCCAGTATTCTTGCCTGGAGAATCCCCATAGATAGAGGAGCCTGGCAAGCTACAGTCCAGGGGGTCACAAAGAGTTGGACACAACTGAGTGACTAGCACAACACATACTAAGAAAAACCACACTGAGGGGCCAGGCCCCTCTCTCCTCTTCACAGGAACCCGGTCTTCTACAAGTTCATGATAAATCTATCATATAAAAGATAACTGAACCATATAATAATTATTATGCCCTTCTACAAATGAGCACCATACAGTGCAGTGGGTGTTTCTCCTATCTGTCTTAATCCCCTCCTTTGAACAGAGATGCTAGGAGATGCAAACAATATCATGGGTCTCATGAAAGAGCATGTGTCCTAAACTGTCCTTATTTTAAGCATGGAATTGTAGGTGGCAAACATTTTGGCAATAGTCATAATATATTTGTGTCTACATGTGTGTTTGTTTACAAATATTTCATTTATTTATACTTCAACCATAAATGAAACATCACAAAACCTCATAGCTCATTCAACCCAGGACCTCAGTGTCCAAACAAAATTAAAACATGTATACATTATACTTTGATTCTATACATTAATACATAAATGCATGGTATCAACATTACTAGTAGTAGTAGTTGTGGTAGTACCATCATCATCAATGTCAAAGTCTTTTTCCCCACTGGCAATCTTATCTAGTTTCTTTCTTTCTTTTTTTCTTTCCCCCTTTTCTTTCTCTCCTTTTCTTTCCTTTGAATCACCGCATTCTTCTAGTCTCAAAAAAGAGGAAATTAAGGACAAAGTTTTTAAATACTCATTTTCCACAGAGCCAGTCCAAGTATATACCAGGTTAAGATGCTTACTGTCAGATGCTCAGCTGCACATACAAGTCCCACTAGGGCAATATTTCAAAGAATTCACAATTTCCTACCAAATGTACAGCACAAAGCTACATAGTATTTGTTCAGAAGAGATCAGTCAATGGCCAACATTCACATGCAGGCTAATCCTGACAAAGCCCATTTTGCTGAGGTCTGACTGTCAGCCTCCTTACAACGTGTCAGCCAGGTGTCTCCACCATATCCTCAAAGAGACACACATGGGCATCACTGCTCTCCCCTCACTGTCTGGCCCTCAGATTTATAGCACTTTAGTTCTTGGTCTGTAGGAATCTCAATAGAACAATTTGGAATGGAAATGTGGACAAGGGTAACCTGCTCCATTGTTGTTGTTGTTGTCACTAAGGTGTGTCTGACTCTTTTACAGCTGCATGAACTGTAGCCTGCCAGGCTCCTCTGTCCATGGAATTCCCCAGGCAATAACACTGGAGTGGGTAGCCATTTCCAAATCTCCTATTTTGGCACTGTTCCTTACACATAGTTGGCACTTAGCAAAGGTTGAATGCATATGGAAGAAACTAATTAATCTTATTGAAATGTTCAGTTTTCCAAAGCTTACAGAGATATTGCTGCAGTTTAGGCATGACATGCTGGCATGGTGTAGCCATTTTAGAGCCAGGGTCAAGAAACATTCACCCCACACCTCCCAGCAGCAAGTATATTCACAATTTTTCCTGCCAACCATGAGCTAGTTTCCTCATGAAAAATATTAAGAAAGGGGAAGCAAGTACATGCTTAGAAAAATCTATTTTGGTTTGTTTGACTCGCCACATCCTTCCTCAATGGAAGAGATACGAAATGGAAAGGGAGGCACTGGGAAACGAGAAGTGTGGGCGTGGGGAAGAAATGCTGGTCACTGACAGAGTGGCTTACCGGCCAGAGAGCAGCAGGGACAGGCGGTCAATGGGCGTCTCGCCCTCCACGGCATAGGTCTGCTCGGTGGCCAGAGCCAAGACCTGCCGCTCGCAGCAGTGCACGATCTCCTTGTACGCTGGCAGGGGCACCTGCAGGGGCAGGCACAGCGTCTTGTAGAGCAGCTCCAGCTCCTCGGGGAGGGTGTCCTCACGCAGGCGGTACACCAGGTGTGCCAGCTGGAGCACGCAGGCCGTTGCCAGCAGGACGCTCCAGAGAACAATGTCCAGGCCGCAGGCACCGAACCAGCCCCATAGCACACAGCACAGGTAGCCTGTGCCCAGGAAGCCAAGCAGGTAGAAGCACCCGTACACCCCGCTGCCACCCATGAAGCCCAGGAGCAGGAAGCAGTTGGCCAGGTGGAAGACAGCCCCTTCCAGGTCCTGCCTCCAGGCAATGCACAGTGGCCCGTGCCAGAGGAGCTGACCCTCCAAGCTGCCGTTGCTGCTCATCTTCGGGTCTCAAAGCCTGTCGGGCTCTAAGACTGTCCCCACATGGGAAATTCAGGAAATGGGTTAGCCTGTCCTCCCAACTGTCGTCTCACCTCCGGCTTCTCCCCGCCAACTCCACCTTGCTTGGGAGGAATGCTTCCAGAAGCTTTGGGAATGAATAGCAAAACATCATATACTTCATGGAGAACTGAAAACTTTTCTTTCTCTTTCCCTCAGTAAGGCTCTGGCCCTCCTGGCAAAGCTCGGGTGAGTGTGCTCAGCTCCAGGTTTCTTAGAACAGTCTTCACATTTGACTCTTGGCAGGAAATCTAACTCGTCCTGAGAAAAAGATAGGACTATGGGGCTGAAAGCTTCAGCAGTGAGGGTTAATAAAGCAGCCACATCCTGCTCTCTGTTGTTCCCAAACAGAATGAAGAGCGCCCAGCACGGGAGGCACATTTGTGCTCCATTTGGAATGCGTCTCTCTTGGCACCGGAAGAAAGGGTGACCCCAGACGGATACCATGTTTGGAATTGGAATCCAAGAGGTACTGGCAGTGAGAAGAAACAGGCCAGGCATACAGGCAGCCTGGCAGAGCACTTAACATACCTCCCCAGAGGACAAGATAAGGCCTGGGCGAGAGAGGCAAGTCAGGGGAGGGGGGCAAAGAGGGTGGACAAAGGGAAAGCGAGCACAGAATTTACTGTCACACCTCAGGTAGGACACTGTCCAGAGCCCCCTCTGGGGAGGGCTCGGGGCTCTCCTGAGGTAGGAGGACACATCAAGGTTGGAAAGTAGGGGACTATTATCAGAAAAAATCCTAACAGTGAGAAGTGGAAAACCCCTCGAAGGCCTTTATGAAGTCATATTGGAAATATCAGTAGGCATTTATTTGACATTCATTAAACAAAAATAGCTATATAAAGCAACTTTTGAATTCTGACTTTCTTCTGTCTGTATCTGGATCTAGTAATAGTTTATACAATGGTGATACATTGCTCAGACCATCATCCCACCCACTCCAATACTGACAAATGATAATAACCATCACCTATTAAACACCTACAAAGTGCCAGATCTAGATTGTTATTCTATACGCACATGATTTAGTCATCACACAATTGCACTCCAAATAAATATTGTCCTCCTCCTACATCTGAAAGAAACTGAGGTTTAAAGAGGTAACAAATTCCCACAGGTAGTGACAGAGACAGGATTTGATCTCGTCTATCAGACTTACAGCTGTGTCCCAAGTAGTTTGCCCAATAAGTGGAAATTCAAGACTAGATCCATGACTCCCAACTCTACTACCCCCAGGAAGTCTGAGGATGTCCAGGAACTTCTGAATGACCCTGCGGTCTGCTTTGGGTCACCAACTTAAAATCTGGTAATATGCAAACACTAAACTAAGAAATGTCCCTCTGGCCTCCAAATGACTCCTTGATTCTGTTTCCTTGCTACCATTACTCCTATAGCCCCTGAGGTCTGCGGGCAAGGATGAGGGAAGAGGAAGGGCACCTGGTAACCTTCTAGAATTATTCAAGCATTCCATCCATAGAGGCCTTTATTATACTGCTGGTAACTTAACTAAAATTAGTGAGAAGTTGGGAATTGTCAGATATGCTGAGGAGTAGAAATTTTCAGCTCAACGCATATTGAGTGCCTGCTATGAACCAAGCATTTAAGAGAATCAAAGTTTCTCAAGAGCTCTCACTCTTATCAAGCGAGAGCTGCCTTAGAAAACAATGGTGATTCAGTGTGGGAAGTACAGCAACCGAGTTGAGTTTAGGAGCGTTGGCAGCCTAAGAGGAAGATGGCATCAAGAAAGAAAGACACAAGGGCTAACAAGGAATCTTGGGGCTAAGACTGAGTTAGCCAGATAGACGGAGAAGAGGATTTCCACTGGTAAGAACAGCAGACTCACAGGCAGAGAGGTGTGAAAACCTACAGCATGTCGAAAGCTGTTTTTTCCTTATTTAATTACAATTGCCTGACAAACAAATTTGCATCTTATTCCCTTTTTTCTAAAGTTGAGGCGGGAAATCAGCAGTAAAGGAAAAAAAGAGAGTGCCTGGAGAAGGACTCCCCCTCCAATGCCCTGCCCCCCACACCCCCACCCCAGCCTTTCCCACACAGTGATTTGGATCTGTGATATCATTTGAGTAGTGGAGTTGGGGATTTCCATATGCTGCTTTTCTGTCACCTGCCTGCCTCCAGGCCAAGCCACCCCCTTTAACAAGCAACAGTTGCTCATCCCTCCACCTTAGTCATGCACCCCCTGAGCTGTCAAAGTGGCTGTCTCTGCCGGCTGTGAGCAAGGAAATCAGAAGCAACCAAGGCTCTGCCCAAGATAGAATTTCAAAGTAGGTCATCTTTCTCAGCCAGCCTGACCAGTGGCTGGCCCTGACCCCTTAAAGAGACAGCAGACCCACTGACTTGCTCTCAGCCTACCTTCTTTGTCAATTCACAAATGTGTTTGTTCATCTGAGCAGAAGGTACTAACATATAGTAAGCAAGTATTATTTCCTCATGTCTCCCCATGATACTTTTTTTTTTTTAATGGAAGAAATGAACTCATAAGGTTAAGGAACATTCCCAAGGTGATAGAGATATTATATGAAAAGAGGCTAAAGCTTGGGTCGTTGTGACTCTAAATTGTATGTTCTCTGTGCTGTACCACCTTGCCAGCTACTTTTGGAAGTTTATATATGTCCATGTGTAGGCTCTTTCATTGTTACAGGGGTTTGAATATGCCACCGGAGCGGCATAAACCCCACATGCCGCCTCCTGCAGTGATAGTGACAGTGATGTCTATGGGAAGGGACCTATGATGGGAATACAATGGAAAGCTGTACCTTGTTTATTTTGAAAACTAGGTTTGATAGAAGAGGAGAGAAAAAAGTGTGTGTCAAAATGGTATGTTCTTACATGGAAAGCCACAAATACACTGTAGAAAATATTTGGGGAGAATAAAAGGAAAGACAGAAGTTCGAGTCAATTCTATTCAATAGGCATTTACTTAGAACAAAGTATGTGTGCCAGGAACTGGGGATAGAAGATGAGTAAGACAATGATCACCTTCAAGGAATTTTTGGTCTAGTGAGGGAGACTGACCCAGAAAAAAGTACAACCCCCAAAATACACTTATTGGGTATGTGGCCAATGAGACATAAGAGGACATGTGTTGTGGAGCTTCTGGGGAAAGTATCCTTCTTTGTGGAGACAGTAAGGAGGGCTGCTACCTTTTATCCAGCTTGAGTAGTGTGATACATAATGCTTGATGCAACCATAGCCATGAGATAGGATGGGGTTCAAGGAAGCACTCACTGATGGGTGGAGCAAAGAATTCAGGAAAAACATCACAGGGAAGGTGACATTTAAGTTGGTCTAAAAAAAAGCTCAGTAGGTGTTCCCCCAGCTAGGGAAGGGCCTGCCAGGAAGGGAGAACAGAATGTGAAGTCAAATCCAGAAGTAAAATGAAAATACATGGCGTATTCTGGTAATGGAGAACAGTTTGTTACAGGTGAATCAAAGGGAGCACAGGACGTGAGGCAGGAGAAGCAAGCTGGGGCCAGATGATGAAGTGAGTCAGCTGGACCACCTCTCCAAGAGTGGTCGTAGGCCATGGCTGGTCTGAGAGCTGTTGCTGTTCCATGATGAGACATGGTCAGAAAGTGAGAGAACTTAGACATTTTCATACAATTTGACAGGAAACTTATTAGCCTATGAATTGGAAAAAATTGAAGTAGTCCTTCACCTCACATAGTTTGAGAAACACTGGGTTAGAGATGAATGCTTTGCTAATATAGTTATTAAAATAGGACACAGGCATGATTTTAGGCATTGGACACATACTGCTGAGCTACACTACTGCTTTCTTATCCCATTTCCCCTTTCCCCCCAATCTGTGAAACTCTGATTTTCTTGGACAATATATGAAGAAGGGTGGGCTTCTCTCTGGGTTGCCAGGGCCTGAAGTAAGACTGGCCAAAGCCAAGCACACTATCCCATTCCTCTCTACTGCAACTGGTTTCAGAGTAGGCATGTGACCAATGAGACACGAGGTTGTGTACATGGGAGCATCCGAGAAAAAGTATTTTCCCTGATAGAGCCAGTAAGGACACCTGCTACCTTTAAATCTGGCTTGAATACAGATGTATGATGGTGTAATGCTTGAAGCTACCATAGCCATGAGATAGGATAGGCCTAAGGATAAGAAGGCTAGAGAGGAGAAAAATAGAACAAGCCTTGGTTCTTCAAAGTATCACTGAGCATCGTATCAAATCTGAAACTTTCAACCACCAGACTTTATGACAGGAAATAAATTACATTTATTACTTAAGCCATTCTAGTTGGGTATTCTAGTACTTGCAGTTGAATACATTCAGATGCAGATCTCCCTAAAGATCTCCATGGGCTTTCCAGGTGGCACTAGTGGTAAAGAACCCATCTGCCAGTGCAGGAGACATAAGAGACGCGGGTTCGAACTCTGGGTCAGGAAGATTCCCGGGAGGAGGGCATGGCAACCCACTCCAGTAGTCTGGCCTGGAGAATCCCATGGAGAGGAGCCTGGTGGGCTACAGTCCATAGGGTTGCAAAGAGTTGGACACGACTGAAGTGACTTAGCATGCACACACACAAGGATCTCCATAAGGACTGCTTTTCAGCCAGTAGTTGTTAAATCTCCTGTATTATTCTATGAAAACTGAGTATCAGATGACTTGTTATGTGCTACCAATAACTTTCTCTTAAAAGTTTGAGTAAACTGAGAAGAAATGCTCCTCTAAACTTAATTTGACCATTAGAATAATTTGGTGGTTAATAAACAAGATGATTTGGTGCAAAGTTGGTCATCTGTTCAACGTCTATTTACCATTTACCTCTTCCTCCTTATAACAGAATTCCAGTTTTGTCCTGATATCTAAACTACACATGGATCCAAGGAGGGGATCCTGGTTTAAGCCAATCAGCATAAGGCATTCTGTTGAGAATTATCATTATACTCTTTCCAGGTGGCACAGATGGTAAAGAATCCCCTTGCCAGAAGATGCAAGAGACTCGGGTTTGATCCCTGGGTCAGGAAGATCCCCTGGAGTAGGAAATGGCAACCCACTCCAGTATTCTTGCCTGGGAAATCCCATGGACAGGGACGCCTGGCAGGCTACAGTCCATGGACTCTTACACACAACCTAATTTGACTCAATCAGATCATAAAGATAGGGGGCGCAGGGTACTTCATGACTTAGGAATAGTTTCTCTCTCCTCTGCTGGACTTGAACGAGAAATCATATGATTAACTTCATCAATCCTGGAAGAGAGTGCTAAGATTAAAAATATTGATAACTTGATTTTTGGATGGCATCACTGAGCCTCTGATATCACTGCATCTAGAGTTTGCCCTAACCCTGGACTTCCAGTTATGTATCTTCCTTGATGAAGATTTTGTATAACTTAGCTGTCAAAAGCACCATCATCAACACAGAACTACCATCTAGCAATTTATCACAGCTAAAGAAACACTGGGTATATTTACACATGTACTTTTTTTAGGAAAACATCTTGGAATATTTATCATAGCACTGAATATTCAACTTTTAGTTTTTATAGCTTATATACACACATCCACCAGAATATAAGCTTTTTGAGAGCAGGGTCCATGTCTTACTAATCTTTGTTACTTAGCACACAGTTGACATTTAGTATGTCCTCAGTAAATGTTGAGTCAAGCATCCTCTCGTTTTGAGAACAGGGGATACGTAATGATTCACATATGAATACTCAACATTTAGGGAGTTCCTTGCACATAACAGGCCTTCACTAAACATGTGCTAAATGAATAAATGAATTTATGACTATGAATAACATAATCTTTGTATTAGTTAACTGGTATAAGAAAGAACATTGGGTTTTGGGGCTTGAACTCTAATGACAAAGACTCACATCCCAGGTCACCAAATATTTGACCAGAACAATTTCTTTAACCTGACTGCCTGTATTCATCTGTGAAGGGGGGATTATAGTTTCTCCTCACATCAGACCTGTATAGTTATCCTAAAGCAGACCTTGCACAGGTAAATGGTCCTGTTCTCATCAACCTTCAAGTCAAAGGTTTCAAGGTTAGACAAAGGGAACTAATTTTAGAGAACAGCATGAATGTATCTGTATTGAGAATTTGGGAAGTATCATGAATAGCAGGAGCTTAGCCAACAGGTATGTCAGAACTGGTGACAACCTATTAGGAAGCTAAGTTCTTCATTTTTTCAAATTACTGTGGTAACATCTGTTACTATTATTAGTAACAAAATGCTACACATAATCTTTGGGAAGACTTAAGCACTAGGGAATGATGGCCAAAGTCTTGTGAGATGTACTTTTAAGTATGGCAGATGTCAAGAAGAGTGGTTTAATTCCTTTACCAATCAGGTAAGCATATCAAATTGACAAAGGTTGAAAAAATTAATCTTGCTAAGAGGTCAGGGGACTAGACACCCTCAGTACTAAGGTACAAATGGGCACCCCCTTTCTAGAGATCAGTCAGGCAGGACTCATCCAAAGCCTCTGGCCCATCCTTGGTTAAATGACACTTATATGTTCCTTTGGAAACATCCATTGTAGTGTTATAATGGAGTAGCCAACGAGAAAAAAGCATACATGCAAAAAGAGATAAATGGCAAGGTCACCAAAAAGTGGTCTATTGTACACTGGTGGAATTTCAGCTGATTTCTTTCTTCCTTATGTTTCCACAAAACCAACAAAACAAAACATTTTTAAAATCAGAAATAATTTAGATATCTGGTATGTATCCTGTTCAATACTGAGACCCAGTTCCTAGAATGGTATCTAACATATAACAGGCATTCTATAAACATTTGTTTAATGAAATGAATGTACAGACAGAGAATTGTTTAAATTATGGTAAGCCATGGAGCAGATTTGTACATAGCTAATAGAAACCATATTGTAGAACTATACTCACAAGTGATAAAATATATTATGGAGAAAAGTTAATACTATGACTGCATTAAAAATATGTAGCATAAGGACCTCCCTGGTGGTCCAGTGGTGAAGACTCTATGCTTCCAATGCAGGGGACAAGGGTTTGATCTCTTGTCAGCAAACTAGATCCTGTGTGCTGCGACAAGACCTGGCGCAGTCAAAAAAAAAAAAAAAGGCATAGAAAAATGAACTAAATTTTTTGTTTTAAAAAAATATATTAAAAGCATAAGAAAAATTTGGAACAGCAAAGATTAATATTGGGAGATAAGGTTAGGAATTTTCTTTTCTTTTTGTAGTTCCAGGACATATTCGAGCAGAATATGGATAACCATCTGCCAGGTATCTATATTGGCGGGAAGTTAATTCACATCATCTCCCTTAGGAGTCCAAGATTCTATTCTTCACCCTAGAAGAATGCTCTGAAATCTACACAATGTCCACTTAAATAAAACTCTATATCCAAGCGCATATTAAAGTGAAAATATGAATACAGAATCAGAGAATGTCAGTAACATTAAATGCTAGATACTGTGCCAAATGCTTTATGTACCCCCACTTTAATGAGTATTCACAATCTTGTATTACTACTATCCCCATTTTTTTCTTTCAGATGAGAAAAACAGACCCAAAGAAGTTGACTTGTTTGAGGTCACGTGGCCATCTGTTGAACTTGAGCCTGTCACACTTCAAAGCTATGCTTTTTTCTTCCCCCAGCTGTACAGCATGTGGGATCCTGGTTACCCCACCAGAGATTGAACCCGCACCCCCTGCATTGAAGTGTGGGGTCTTAGCCACTGGACCGCCAGGGAAGTCCCCAGAGCCATGTCTTAATTAGGAAAGAATCCTTAGAACAATTTAGTTCAGCTCCTTTTTAAGAAGCAATCTTCCAATCATATGACACATGAACCCTACATATTCTCATTAGTTTTCACAGTATCTTTTGTTGTTGAGATTTAAAATCCAAAGACAGAATATGACCAACTGCCTCATTTGCTTAAAAGCAGCTAATAGGACCACAGGGTTGCTATAGTAAGTTATCCACACTTTATGTTCTATTCACTATGTTCTATATGTTAGAACTATAGAACATAGTGAATAGAATATATATTCTATATCACTACAGTATAGGACTATTTCATTAGTGACTTATTTGTAAAAATCCAGCCTCTGACCTGAGCCAGCTTCTAATGAATAAGAGATAACTGTTTGGCCCCTAGGCATTAAACTTATGATCCTAATCTATTCTAAAATGTAAAAAATGTACACTTAATTATGCCAAACAGTTGAGATCTTTCAAGCCAATGCACCCTGATGTGGTCCAAAATCTAAACAAGTTACTTTCACAAAAGAGAGAATTACTAAAGAACAATAATGACTTAAAATATTAAGACTGAAGATTTGTCCAATTCTTACCTTTAAAAAAGTTAAAAATAAAAAACAAAATCTTGAATGAGATGGTTTGGCTACCATATCCATTATAAATTGAGTACTTCTAAATAATTAATTTTTGTGATTTCATTAGGTAAGATCAGTATCTGCTTTCTCTTGACAAAAAATATCCAGAGCTCCCAGAATGACAACAAGAACATAAGAAATTGTTATAAGATTTGTTTATACTACAGTTGGTCCCTCAGGATCTGGGGCAATTGGTTCCAGATCCTCCTGTGGGTCCTGGGGAACAGGACCCAACAGAACCTGTGTTTGCTCAAGTCCCTTATACAAAATGGTGTAGTATTTCCATAAAACTTAAGCACATCCTCCTATATACATCTCTAGATTATTAAATAAAATGTAAGTGTTGTGCAAATAGTTGTAAATACAGTGTAAACAGTTGTAAATACTATGTAAATAGATTAAAAAAATGACAAACTCAAGTTTTATTTTTTGGAACTTTCTGGAATTCCCCTGCCCCCACCCGCCAATATTTTTGATCCAAGGTTGTCTGAATCCACAAATGAGAAACCCACAGATATTCCTTAAGAAAAATAAATTCCACTTGAGGATGTGAGGAATACAAAAAGAAACACACCTGAAGACTTTTAACTAGGGATTTTTTTAAATAAATTATAAATAATTTTTTATTTATCAATTTTCAGCAAGGAACTCCCAAAGTTATTGAATCTTCTTCATTTTTCAGGAACTATTCACTCCCAGAGCAGACCACCTGCAGAAAAAAATGTATTTTAGAAAGTTTCCAATTTCAAACATGCCAGACCTATGGAGTCAGGAATGAAGATGCTAGAAATATATGCTTCAGCCGAGGACTATCAACTAACTGCCACAATTATTCTAAACCAGTCACGAAATAAAAGATCTACACTTTAAAATTCTAGTTTTGCTTAACTTTAACTATAAAAACATCATGGAAACTGTTTAATCCATTACAAGGTTTAATCTTTAAAGTCTTTGTTGAAGTAAAAACTATATGTTCATTTATTTTCTCAAAAACATCTTCCCCAGAGAAGTTTATTTTTACAGATATTCAAGAGAAGAGACTTGCAACCCCCTCCTTGCTGACTCAAGTATGTTTGGCAAAGATCCACGAAGTGGAAGGAAGGTCAGCTCTGTATACAAGGCATTTCCTGTGGAAAGTTACTCACTGAAACCCAAGGGCAAAGTAAGGGTAACACTTTTGAAATGAATCTGGAAAGATCAAAAAGGGAGAGCAGCAGAGGATAGGGCTGCTGGTCACAGCAGGTGTCTCTCCAAACAGCTCGGTACCCACCCCCACTCCTATCCCAGAAGACAGGAACAATGCTAACAAGGTAGCTAAGTAATTTGGACTGGCCAACTCTTCAAGTCTATTTCAAGTGTTTCCCTCACCTAGCTATTCCTGCATTTGGTTTAGAAAAGATAAGCCTTATCAACAATACAAATACATAAATTCTCTCTTTTCTAACAGGCTCAGAGGAAGAATACATGTAAACATATGCAAAAATGATGTCACCCATCATTTCAAGAGATAGCAGTCTGTATAGCATTGCTACCTCTTTTGTTAACAGCTACTCATTATCGGGGGGCTACCCACTGAGAGCCTCTGGGTATAAAGTCTTTGACAGTAGATAGATATCGATTGAATGAATAAATGTAAAAATAGCAAAAATGACCCTTTTTCTTGACTCTCAGAATCATATTTTCAAACATCATCAGTTGTCTCTGAGTTTGTTTTGTGTGTGTGAAATCAGCATATTTTAAGCACATGTTAACCAAATATTAAGTTCAATCAAACTTTAAATACTGAGTATCACCACCACTCAGTGCTGGTCCTTTATTTCAAAGATTTTAGCCCCCAAACTGTGTTCTCTAGGTGCCTCCTGGGTCTTAAAGGCAAAAAGATACCAGCTACCATTTCTAAGTAGGTTTTAGGTTCCTCTAGTTTCTCTTTCAGTAAAAGAAGCAGTCATGGACTTCCCTGGTGGTCCAGTGGATAGGTATCCACCTGCTAAATGCAGAGGACACGGGTTGGATCCCTGGTTTGGGAAGATTCCACATGCCATGGAGCAACTAAGCCCGTGCACCAAAACTAGAGAGCCGGCACTCTAAAGCCTGTATGCTGCAGCTACTGAAACCTGTGTGCCTGGACCTGGACTCCACAAGGGAAGCCACCACAATGAGAAGCCCGTGTACCCCAACTAGTGAGTAGCCCCTGCATGTCGCAACTAGAAATTCTTCACACGTCAACGAAGTCCTAGCGCAGCTTTAGTTTTTCTTAGGAGTAGTTTTCAAGTCTCTGTTTTTGCTGCTATTAAATCTTTAGACAATTTATATTTAGCATTATCCCTACTAACTTCTTCAGCTTAAGCCAGTGGTTCTTAAAGAGAGGAACACCTGAAAATTATCTAGGAGCTTCAGTTAACAGGTGCAGATCTGGGCTCAAGCTTGTGAATTTTGGTAACCATTCCTCAGATGATTATAAGGTACACTTCTGGTTGAATGTACTTAACTTTCATATTAAGTTCAGTTTTCTGGATTCAAGGTACAATTAAGATCTTATTTAGAAAATAAAAGCTACTAAGGTTTTTTGAATTAAGGAACTTTCATGATCATTCCTGGGAAGATCTGAGATTGCAAAATATTTTTCCTTTGAAGCTATACTCAGAAAAATGTGGTCTAATGGTGTAAGAGATACCAATTTAGTTAAGTTTATCTTATAACAGCGCAGATAGTAGTGTTGAATTTTACCCAGTTACTGACCTGGTTACTGAGTTATATCCACCTCCGTATTTCAACAAAAGGTCTTTGTAACTAGTATTCAAAATAAAGTCTTAGGTAAACCTAAAAACGAATACGTTGGCAGTAAAATCTCATTAAGTGCAAGGAGTGAAGTATAAAGTGCTCGCAATCTGGAGAGTAAAAAAGACCTAGATTTGGACTTCCTTGGTGGTCTAGTGGTAAAGAATCTGCCTGCCAATGCAGGGGATACAGATTTGATCCCTGGTCCAGGAAGATTTCACATGCCTTGGGGCAACTAAGCCCATACTCCACAACTACTGAGCCCATGCTCTAGAGCCCTAGAGCCACAACTACTGAGCTGTGCTTCACAAGAGAAGCCGTCGCAATGAGAAGCCCGGGCACCGCGAAGGGGAGGAGCCCCTGCTCTGTTCAACTGGAAAAAGCCCGCACACAGCAAAGACCCAGAGCAGCCAAAACAAAACAAAACAAAAGATAAAGTTTCTAGTTTTAATCTCACCACCTATCCATTGCTAACTTGAGCAAGTCTTTTTTTTTTTTTTAACTTCATGGTCCCTCCATTTCCCCATGGGGGATAGGGAAATAGGGCACCTGGGACCAAAGTAGATCCAAACACCTGTTCCTCTTCCAAAAGCAGCATTATGCTGAAAATAAAAAACATATTCTCAATCCTAAGAAACGCCCTATGTGGATTCAGATTCTTTTCATAACCAGGATTCAAAAATACGTAATCATGACACATATTAAACAGACCTCAATAGAATGCCTGCTATCCACAATTCCAAGATATGGCTATCTGGTTTCTCTTTGACAGTTTAAAAAGCCTATTCATACACATATCATTTAATCATCACGATGACTCATAAGAAATAGTTTGGTCATGTACTGTTCTCTCTCCTTTACACATGAGAAAACTAAGGTTCAGAAAGTTAAGGACTTGCTCAGTACCACACAACTGGTTCAACTGTTTTCTAAGTCCAAAGCTCTTGCATTTTCTTTTATACACAAATGAAGCCATAGGAATCACTCTCGTTCTCTGTCCCAATAACAAAGAAAACCATGATATCTTCTGGTCCTTGTGAATATATGCTACTTATAGCAATAACTGTATCACCTTTGAGATCCACATGAAGTCCAAGCAAAACTTCTGATGCTCCTAAAATCAACATTTAAAAAAATCACCCTTTTTATCAAGGCAGGCTTAACCCTAAGCAACAGCTTACACAACTGACTAGAAAGAAAGGGATAAGTAAATCATATACAAATGTTGAGAATTCAATGTCTTTGAAGTAATCAAGTTATACTTTTTAAAAATAGTATATTTTTAAAAATAGTTATACTTCTTAAGCTCCCCACAACCATATTTACTTATTTTACAAAATGATTCACCATGAGATTTCTAAAAAGTCACTTAAGTATATCTAGTATACACAGGTTGATAATACCATACATAAAAATCACAAAATATATTATGGTTCTCTTTTTATAAACAAAAAAGTAAAACTCAGATATGATTAGATTAGTATCTTAATGAACATATATTTAGTTCAAGTAAAACACACGCTAAGCTAGAGAACAGGAGAACCAAAGTTAAGCCTCAGGACTTTCAGAATAGACTGTTTTCCACCTCATAGTGATACTTCTTATCAGCTGGTTCCTTACCCCCCCTTTTTCACAGCTCAATGAGGAAGGTTGGTCACATGTAAAATTCCAGAGAGACAGGAAACAGGTGAAAGGGAAAGAAGCCAGGCTTTCTATTACTTTTCTACTGGTATGTAGCTTTGGCTTTATCTCTCAGCTATTATTAAAATGGTGGTATGGTGTGGATCTTATGGGGGAGTAAGGGCACCAAGCAGAGGGAATCTGTCTAGAGACAGAGGTTACAGGTCTGACCCTGCCTATAGGTAGTCACTTCATACATATGGGCCTTAGTTTCCTCATTTATTCATTCATTTAATCAAGAATCTTCTATTGAACACTTGGTATGTCCAGAGGGGCTTCCCCAGGTGGCTCAGTGGTAAAGAATCCACCTGCCAATGCAGGAGCCTTGGGTTCGATCCCTGATCTGGGAAGATCCCATAAGCCACGTGGCAAATTTGCCCATGCACCACGACTACTGAACCAGTGCTCTAGAGCCTTCAAGGTACAACTCCCGAGTCCAAGTGAAGCCTGAGCACCCTAGAGCCTGTGTTCCGCAACAAGAGAAGCCTCCGCAATGAGAAGTCAGCATACCCCAACTAGAGAGTACCCCTAGTCTCTGCAACTAGAGAAAAACCCATGCAGCAACGAAGACCCAGCACAGCCAAAAAAAAAAAGAGGTTTTAGTTTTAATAGAATAAAGCATGGTACAAAAGAAACAGCAACAATTCCATTTCTGTTTTGCAGAAAGCAATGCTTCCATGTGCTGCCTACTCCGTATTTCAAAGCTCTTCCTAAGTCAGAAAGAAAAACACCAATACTGTATGTTAATGCATATATATGGAATTTAGAAAGATGGAAACGATGACCCTGTGAGACAGCAAAAGAGACACAGATGTAAAGAACAGACTTTTGGACTCTGTGGTAGAAGATGAGAGTGGAATGACTTGAGAGAATAGCATCGAAACATGTATATTACCATATGTGAAACAGATGACCAGTCCAAGTTTGATGCATGAAACAGGGCACTCAAAGCCGGTGCACTGGGGCAACCCAGAGGAATGGGATGGGGAGGGAGGTAGGAGGGGGTGGTTCGGGACAGGGGGACATATGTACACCCATGGCTGATTCATGTCAATGTATGGCGAAACCACCACAATATTGTAAAGTAATTAGCCTCCAATTATAAACTAATTTTTTTTTAAAAGCTCTTCCTAAAAACTCACAAGGTTAGAAACAAAAAACAGAGAATATTTCCCTTTTAATCAGACAACTGAATTTTGTCTGGATATTCTGAACTTCCTAAGCCATGATTCTTCTATCTCTAACATAACTCTAAGAGCTTTTGTCAAGCCCTTACTTGAAAGCTTAATTCTCCCCTTCCCAAATCCATAAAACACCTCTCAATTTCTTTTTTTCTGGTGGCAACATGCAGCATACAGGATCTTGACCAACCAGAAATGGAGCCCAGGGACTCTGTAGTGGAAGCTAGGAGTTTTAACCACTGGACCACCAGGGAAGTCCCATATTTCTCAATTTATTAGCATCATTTTACTCTGTACACTAGAAACTGAAAAGCTATTTTTCTAGTTATACTTAGGCATGTTAGATTAACCAGGTAGGCTACCTTTCAGACAAGTGGTGATTTAGTTGCTAATTCATGTCTGACTCTTGCGATCCCATGGACTGTAGCCCACCAGGCTCCTCTGTCCATGGGATTCTCCATGTGAGAATACTAGAGTGGGTTGCCATTTCCTTCTCCAGAGGATCTTCCTGACCCAGGAATTGAACCTGGGTCTCCTGCATTGCAGGCAGATTCTTTACCGACTTGAACTATGAGGGAAGCCCCAAAAATGCTGCCGAATGATTGCTAAACCTGTAAAGCAATACACAAATTTGAAGCAATCAGCCTATGTATTACCTTCCCACTAGGAAAGCACCATGCTCACCATTTCATATCTTAAATCCCAGGGCTCTCATGCACTCCTTGTGGGCTTCAATTAGGTGTCCACATTGCTCTTCTCCTTTCTCAATGATGCTATAAAACAAAATGTACTTGTTAATAAAGTAGGCATTAAACACATTAGCAGTAAGTAAGCATAAGTGATAATGAGTGAGGCAGAACACGATCTGACAGAATACAGCTGGAGTTTTTAAAATGGTATTATACCAAATGGCTTTACACCAAATTTGTTTTTACTGGTTCTTGTGATACTTCCTTGCCCCTGAAAATGTTCCACAGATAACTAGTTTTCGGGGGTAGAAGACTCTGATTTGAAGAAATAATTATGCATATTAAATACTGACCCTAGACAATATCCAAGGAATAATACTGCTCTGTAATGAAATAAACTGAGTAAAAAGTTAACATTAAAGGTACAGAAAGAAGAGCTTAATTTTTTGCCTATCACAGAGGAATTACATTTTTTATTCTGCTCCACATTCAAATACCTCTAAATAAATTTACTTCTAGGCACAAGACACCCAACACAAAAAGCAAAAAACATCTGGTTGCCAAGGGCGACCTGAGGAGCCCCATTCATGATGATCAAAGAACTTTTCACTTGTAAAGTTACAAAGTAAAGACTAGGACCACATTAAAAATCAATTACATGAAAAAACTGACTCCTGACTCTAGATACCTGGGGAGCTGCCATAGGGTCAGAGGTAATTGATGCAGAAGTTAATTTTAAAAAAGGTAGGTTCTCCTTCCTTCTAAATACAACCTATCTTTAACTAGCTTTAATGGCTGTCTGCATGGGTTAGCAAGCTCCTTATGAAAATAATGGCTAGCTCGCCCTGATCATTTATTAAATACTGAAAATACTGTGCTAGGCACCAAATATGACTTATAGCACAGTAATGCTGAAGGCAGAAATTTTAGGCCCATTTTACAGATATGAGGCAGAGATGTTAATTTGCTCAAGGTCACAAAGCTGGTTGGTGAACCAGGACTCAAACTCTGAAGCTGGATCCCAGGCTCTTAATCATGATGCAATACTATCTGAAAGTTCAATAAGCACCTACTGTTTTTAACTGTGGAAGCACAGTATCCCACTGTAGTCTTCAATTCTCCCTTTACAGTATTACTTGCAAAATACTTAGTGTTAATGTCACTTATGCTCTCTTTACTTTCTATGTGACGACAAAAAGGGACTGGAGGGAGAGGTGTAACACTCACATTATCTGAAGATTCCTTCAGATATCTGTTCCACAATAGAGGCTGTATACAATAAAAACAAGAATGCGAGTTGATGGTAATCTAGGTGTACTATTCTGAATACTGTAATGTCATCTATGTCATAGCCTGGTTGATTTTTAAATCATCTAGCTAAAAGAGGTGGGGATAAGGGGGTTTTCGTAGGGTTAAGAAACGTACCCTGTATCTTACTATGTCTAAATTTTGGGAGAAATCACCAGAAATGTACTCTTTGATACTGCCAAACCTCGTACAGCAATCATTAACTTTAATGCTCCATTAACTTTAAGATCCTTTAAATCAAGCAGTATCTTTACCCATTTCTATGTTTTTTGAACCTAAGGCAGTGCTTGACCCATAACATTTCCACGTTCAGAAACCCTCTGTAGGAAGGAATGAGTGGACGAAGCACACCCGAGTCAATGTGACCTCTTTCCAATCCCTTCATCTGCTTCCCAAGGGTGAGCTAAGGGCTCAGTCTACAGACAGCCAGGAGCGAAGCCTATTGGCCTCTATAACCTTCAAGAGCACCCCACGCCTAAGCGAGGACCAACACCAGCCCCAGGCAGGGCAGAAGTGCCTGAACGCTACACGCCGAGCCTCCGGCCGCCCCCTCCCGGACTGCGCACTGACCACGCATCGCGCGCCTTCTTGGTCTCCGGGCAGGCGCAGCAGGGCTTCAGCGGCTTCTTCTCCTGCGACTCAGATGGGGCAGGGCTTGCGGCCGCCAGACCTGGCATTTTTCGTGCCCGAAAGCAGCAACTAGCGCAGACACCCTGAACCCGCCAGACTTGGCAGAGCCGATTTGCGCGCACTCACTTCCGGCAGTCGCTCTGAAAAGAACCGGAAGTCCTGCCTCTCTTCCACAATTGGGGGAAGAGACGGGAAAGGAGGGTGGTGGTTTGTTTTTTTTTTTTTTTTAAAGGCGCTGTGCGGAAAAGTCAAAAGGAAGGTATTAATGGGAGGACGTCTCGTTGGTCCAGGAGCAGAGAAGTGAGATGAAAGTGCAGCGACAGGAAAGACCCACAAAGGAGGAGATCTTCTAGTCTTTCCCAGTCTATTATTTTCCTCTATTTCTTTGCGTTGTTCACTTAAGAAGGCTTCCTTGTCTCGCCTTCCTATTCTCTGGAACTCTGCATTCTGTTGGATATACTTTCCTTTTCTCCTTTACTTCTGGCTTCTCTTCTTTTCTCAGCTATTTGTAAGGCTTCTTCTGACAACCACGTTGCCTTCTTGCCATTTGTTTTTCTCGGAGATGATTTTGGTCACCGCCTCCTGTACAGCGTTACCAACCTCTGTCCATAGTTCTTCAGGCACTGTGTCTATCAGGTCTAATCTCTTGAATCTATTTGTCACTTCCACTGTATAACTGTAAGGGATTTGATTTAGGTCGTACTTGAATGACCTAGTGGTTTTCTCTACTTTCTTCAATTTAAGCCTGAAGTTTGCAATAAGGAGCTGACAATCTGAGCCACAGTCGGCTCCAGGTCTTATTTTTGCTGACTGTATAGAACTCTCTGTCTTCAGCTGAAGAGGATATAATCAATCTGGTTTCGGCATTGACCACCTGGTTATGCCCATGTGTGGAGTCATCTCCTGTATTGTTGGAAGAGGGTGTATGCTGTGACCAGTGTATTCTCTTGACAAAACTCTGTTAGCCTTTGCGTTGCTTCATTTTGTACTCCAAGGTCAAACTTGCCTGTTACTCCAGGTATCTCTTGACTTCCTACTTTTGCATTCCAATCCTCTATGATGAAAAGGACATTGTTTTTTGGTGTTCATTGTAGAAGGTCTTGTCGGTCTTCATAAAACTGTTCAACTTCAGATTTTGGGGCATCAGAGGTTGGGGCATAGACTTGGACTACTGTGATGTTGAATGATTTGCCTTGGAAATGAACCAAGATCATTCTGTAATTTTTGGGATTCCAACCAGGTACTGCATTTTTGGACTCTTTTGTTGACTCTGAAGCCTATTCCATTTCTTCTAAGGAATTCTTCTAAAGATCTCTTCAAGGCAATTTGAGATACCAAGGGAATATCTCATGCAAGAATGGGCACAGTGAAGGACAGAAATGGCAAAGACCTGAGAAAAGCAGAAGAGATTAAGAAGTGGCAAGAATACACGAAAGAACTATACAAAAAAAAAGGTCTTAATGACCCAAACAACCACGATAGTGTGGTCACGCACCTAGAGCCAGACATCCTGGAATGTGAAGTCAAGTGGGCCGTAGGAAGCATTACTATGAACAAAGCTAGTGGAGGTGATGGAATTCCAGCTGAGCTATTTCAAATCCTAAAAGATGATGCTGTTAAAGTGCTGCACTCAGTATGCCAGCAAATTTGGAAAACTCAGCAGTGGCCGCAGGACTGGAAAAGGTCAATTTTCATTTCAATCCCAAAGAAGGACAATACTGAAGAATGTTCAAACTACCACATAATTGCACTCATTTCACATGCTGCTGCTGCTGCTAAGTCGCTTTAGCCGTGTCCAACTCTGTGACCCCATAGACGGCAGCCCACCAGGCTCCTCTGACCCTGGGATTCTCCAGGCAAGAATACTGGAGTGGGTTGCCATTTCCTTCTCCAATGCATGCATGCATGCTAAGTCACTTCAGTCGTGTCCGACTCTGTGCGACCCTATGGACAGCAGCCATCCAGGCTCCTCTGTCCACAGGATTCTCCAAGCAAGAATACTGGAGTGGGTTGCCATTTCCTTCTCCAATTTCACATGCTAGCAATGTAATACTTAAAATCCTTCAAACTAGGCTTCGGCAGTACCTGAACTGAGAACTTCCAGATGTACAGCTGGATTTAGAAAAGGCAGAGGAACCAGAGATCAAATTGCCAACATCCACTGGATCATAGAAAAAGCAAGGGAATTCCAGAAAAGCATCTACTTCTGTTTCATTCACTATGCTAAACCCTTTGACTGTGTAGATTACAACAAACTGGAAAGTTCTGAAAGAGATGGGAATACCAGACCACGTTACCTGCCTCCTGAGAAACCTGTATACAGGTCAGGAGGCAACAGTTAGAACCAGATATGGAACAGACTGGTTCAAAATTGAGAAAGGAGTTCATTAAGGCTCTATATTGTCACCTTGCTTATTTAACTTGTATGCAGCGTGCATGGGTGCTAAGTCACTTCACTCATGTCTGACTCTTTGTAACCCTATTAAGTGTAGCCTGCCAGCTCATCTGTTCATGGGGACTCTCCAGGCAAGAATACTGGAGTGGGTTGCCATGCCCTCCTCCAGGGGATCATCCTCACCCAGGGATCAAACCTGCATCTCTTAAGTTTCCTACATTGGCAGGCAGGTTTTTACCACTAGCGCTACCTGGGAAGTGACTATATGCAGAGTTGTTGTTGTTCAGTCGCCCAGTCATATCTGACTCTTTGTGACCCCATGGATTGCAGCATACCAGGCCTCCCTGTCCCTCACCATCTCCCAAAGTTTGCCCAAGTTCATGTCCATTGCATAGGTGATGCCATCCAGCCACCTCATCCTCTGATACCCTCTTCTCCTTCTGTCCTCAGTCTTTCCCAGCATCAGGGAGTTTTCCAGTGAGTCAGCTGTTCTCATCGGATAACCAAAATACTGGAGCTTCAGCTTCAGCATCAGTCCTTCCAAGGAATATCCAGGGTTGATTTCACTTAAGATTGACTGGTTTGATCTCCTTGCTGTCCAAGGGACTTTCAGAAGTCCTCTCCAGCACCACAGTTTGAAGGCATCAATTCTTTGGTGTTCTGTCTTCTTTACCGTCCAGCTCTCACAACCATACATGACCACTGGGAAGACCATAAATAAGCCTTGACTATATAAACCTTTATCAGCAGAGACCTTACGCCTCTGCTTTTCAATGCACTGTCTAGGTTTGTCATAGCTTTCCTGCCAAGAAGCAGTCGCCTCTGATTTCATGGCTGCACCATCCACAGTGATTTTTAGAGCCTAAGAAGAGGAAACATGTCACAACTTTCACCTTTTCCCCTTGTTTGCCATGAAGTAATGGGGCCAGACACCATGATCTTAGTTTTTTAATATTTAGTTTTAAGCTGACTCTTTCACATTTCTCCTTCACCCTCATCAAGAGGCTCTTTAGTTCCTCTTCACTTTCTGCCATTAGAGTAGTATCATCCACATATCTGAGGTTTTTCATGTTTCTCCCACCTATCTTGATTCCAGATAGGCTCATCCAGCCTGACTTTTCTCATGATATGCTCAGCATATAGGTTAAACAAACAGAGTGGCAGCAGACAGCCCTGTTGTACTCCTTTCTCAATCTTGAATCCATCAGTAGTTCCATCAGTTCAGTTCAGTTCAGTCACTCAGTCGTGTCTGACTCTTTGCGACCCCATGAACCACAGCATGCCAGGCCTCCCTGTCCATCACCAACTCCCGAAGTCCACCCAAACCCATGCCCATTGAGTCGGTGATGCCATCCAACCATCTTATCCTTTGTCATCCCCTTCTCCTCCTGCCCTCAATCTTTCCCAGCATCAGGGTCTTTTCAAATGAGTCAACTCTTCACATCAGGTGGCCAAATATTGGAGTTTCAGCTTCAACATCAGTCCTTCCAGTGAACACCCAGGACTGATCTCCTTTAGGATGGACTGGTTGGATCTCCTTGCAGTCCAAGGGACTCTCAAGAGTCTTCTCCAACACCACAGTTCAAAAGCATCAATTCTTTGGCGCTCAGCTTTCTTCACAGTCCAACTCTCACATCCATACATGGCCACTGGAAAAACCATAGCCTTGACTAGACGGACCTTTGTTGACAAAGTAATGTCTCTGCTTTTTAATATGCTTTCTATGTTGGTCATAAATTTCCTTCCAAGGAGTAAGTGTCTTTTAATTTCATGGCTGCAGTCACCATCTGCAGTGATTTTGGAGCCCAGAAAAATAAAGTCTGACACTCTTTCCACTGTTTCCCCATCTATTTGCCATGAAGTGATGGGACCGGATGCCCATCAACTTTTCTGAATGTTGAGCTTTAAGCCAACTTTCTCACTCTCCTCTTTCAGCTTCATCAAGAAGCTCTTTAGTTCCTCTTCACTTTCTGCCATAAGGGTGGTGTCATCTGCATATCTGAGCTTATTGATACTTCTCCCAGCAATGTTGGTTCCAGCTTGTGCTTCCTCCAGCCCAGCGTTTCTCATGATGTATATAAGTTAAATATATACAGATTTACTTATACTTATTTAATATAAATATATACTTATTTAACTCTGCATGTAAGTTAAATAAGCAGGGTGACAATATACAGCCATGATGTACTCCTTTTCCTATTTGCAACCAGTCTGTTGTTCCATGTCCAGTTCTAACTTTGCTTCCTGACCTGCATACAGGTTTCTCAAGAGGCAGGTCAGATGGTCTGGTATGCCCATCTCTTTCAGAATTTTCCACAGTTTATTTTTATCCACACAGTCAAAGGTTTTGGCATAGTCAACAAAGCAGAAATAGATGCTTTTCTGGGACTCTCTTGCTTTTTTGATGATCCATAGGATATTGGCAATTTGATCTCTGGTTCCTCTGCCTTTTCTAAAATCCATACAGGGTTCTAACTGTTGCTTCTTGACCCACAGGCCTGTAATTAATCTCCTGTTTCTCAGGAGACAGGTAAGGTGGTCTGGTATTCCCATCTCTTTAAGAGCTTTTCACGGTTTGTTATGATCCACACAAAGGCTTTAGCATAGTTGATGAAACACAGGTAGATGTTTTTCTGGAATACACAGAGTACATCATGAGAAATGCCAGGCTGGATGAATCACAAGCTGGAATGAAGATTGCCGGTGGAATCAAGATTGCCGGTGGAAATATCAGCAACCTTAGATATGCATATAATACCTCTCTAATGGCAAAAAGTGAAGAGAAACTTAAGAGCTTCTTGATGAAGGTGAAATAGGACAGTGAAAAAGCTGGCTTACAACTCAACTGAAAAAATAAGGTTGTGGCATCTGGTCCCATCATTTCGTGGCAAATAGATGGGGAAACAGTGGAAACAGTAACAGATTTTACTTTCTTGGGCTCCAAAATCACTGAGGATGGTGATTGCAGCCATAAAATTAAAAGATGCTTGGTCCTTGGAAGGAAAGCTATGACAAACCTATACAATGTATTAAAACACAGAGACATTAGTTCGCCAACAATGTCCATATAGTCAAAGCTATGGTTTTTCCAGTAGTCATGTATGGATGTGAGAGTTGGACCATAAAGAAGGCTGAGCACCAAAGAATTGATGCTTTTGAATTGTGTTGCTGGAGAAGACTCTTGAGAGTCCCATGGACTGCAAGGAGATCAAACCAATCGATCCTAAAGGAAATCAACCCTGAATATTCATTGGAAGGACTGATGCAGAAACTAAACCTCCAATACTTTGGCCACCTTATGCAAAGAGCTGACTCATTGGAAAAGACCCTGATGTTGGGAAAGGTTGAGGGCAGGAAGAGATGAGGGTGGCAGAGGGTGAGATGGTTTCATGGCATCACTGACTCAATGGACATGAGTTTGAGCAAACTCCAGGAGATAGTGTAGGACAGGGAAGCCTGATGTGCAGCAGTCCGTGGGGTTGCAAAGAGTCAGACACAACTTAGTGACTGAACAGCAACACAAAGAAGGAAAGTAGTAAGGCAGCTCAGATCTCTCAAACCTACACCCACCACAAATGATGAAAACTGAATGAGTAACCACGAGTGTAAGCCATTTCCTCTTTAATATAACATTAGCTCCCAGTATTTTATGCTCAGCATTATTTGCCTTCTTATTATCTTCCCCACCCCCCTTCACTGATGTAGTTAAATGACATTTGAACTATCCAATCCACAAGTCTTGAAAAAAAAATTCCCTACTACTCATACCTCACCCGATTCAATTTAAATTCTCAATTTATAGCTCATTCTCTTGCTGATTTGATTTCAGTATGAATTGTCCAATCATAGGGCAAATATGCCAGTTAGTAAAACTGAAAATTGTCTTTATCCTTGTTGTTTCTCAAAGTTAGTTAATACCTATCTTCCTAGGTAGTTAAGTAAACTAGTGCCTATGTTACTTGCAATAGAATGCACATAACCATTGCTTTTTTTCCTGCAATGAATTGTTGGAGGAAGAATGAACTTATTTTTTAAAGCAAGATTTCCAGACATTATTTAAGTAGCTGCCTAGAGATAGATATTTTGGGTGATCAAACTTTCAGGATCACCTAACTGAGGTTTCTTTCTGTATTTCAGAGATTTAGCTTAGGGAATCCTGAGGTTTATCTGTGATCTGGTGCTGTGTAGGAGTAATTACTATATGTATTTTCAAAGATACTAAAACCATCCCCATTTTTTCATCTAAAAACTGCTAATAAGCATGATTTTTACTTCATTCTGGGCTGATACGTTTAATAACACAGTATATTTGTTGTTGTTTAGTCGCTAAGTCATATCTGACTCTTTTTCTACCCCAGGGGATCTTCCCAACCCAGGGATTGAACCCACATCTCCTGCACTGCTGGCGTGTTCTTTACCACTGTGCCACCAGGCGAGTCCTTACTGCTGCTGCTAAGTCACTTCAATCGTGTCCGACTCTGTGCGACCCCATAGACGGCAGCCCACCAGGCTCCCCCGTCCCTGGGATTCTCCAGGCAAGAACACTGGAGTGGGTTGCCATTTCCTTCTCCAATGTGTGAAAGTGAAAATCGAAAGTGAAGTCGCTCAGTCGTATCCGACTCCTAGCGACCCCATGGACCACAGCCTACCAGGCTCCTCCATCCATGGGATTTTCCAGGCAAGAGTACTGGAGTGTACTCTTGCAAGGCAAGCCCTTACATTCTCTCAAATTCACCTTTATCCACCATCCTTTCAACTCGCTGTTCACTCCCATTGTTCAGTTATCTTGTTATTCATACACTGCTTCTTGAACACTTGGAAATGGAATGTACAATAAACACAGTTCAAGTCAATGGGGAAAAGAAAATAAACTAGAAAAAATTAAGTACTGCATCTACATGTGAGAGACCAAACTATACCAAGGGGTGGGGCACAACCTTTTTGACGACATTTCAAAAGGATAAATTGTAAGTAAAAAACTTCATGAAATTAATTACAGGAAAATAAAGGCTTGAGGACATGTTAAATTAATTAAACTGTACCCATAACTGCACCTGAGAATTAATGGATGCTTGCCTTGATTTATCTCTTTACTTATTTCAAAGCACCTGGTATTTGTTAAAGACGTTTTAGAGCTGTGCTTCAAGAAATGTGCAATGGTCAACCAAACTGGACTGGCTCTGACATGTCCGCAGGACATGTCCACATGACCACAGGAATCTTTCGGAGTAGATGAAACCTGGCAGTGTGCAAAAGTTACTTTTTGCTTCATTACTATGTTAAAATCTCCACCCAGATAGGAGACTTGCGCTTTGCTAGGCATGATTCAGGCAGTGTGCAAAGAAGTATGGAAGACTGTGTGTGCCCCAGCTGCCACTGAAAATCTCCCCCCATTTCCTAGAGCCTTGATGATGTCCCTACCTCCTAACCCCTTTACCCCTCCCCCAGGGAAGAAGGTGTATTTAGAGAATGAATTCTCTCTTCTCCATTTCTTGATCAATGAATGAAGTGTATGCTTTGCTATCCTGAACTCCATGTTTGTTTGATTGGTATTGGCAACTCCAGGCCAAGGACCCATTGAGGAGGTCACTGACCTATAAGGAGACCTATAAGGAGACCGTTAGACTCATGTGGTTCTGATGCCATGACAATCTATGTAGGCAAACCAAAATTTAAGCCTACTAATGCCTCAGAGTTACAAACTTAAAATGCTAGAGGCAACCGATCACAAGTAGTTAACTAGGTTTTACACTGCAGCCAGGCCATAACTAATTTCCTTACTTTTCTTTCATCTTTTTTCTGTTAAAGCATCTCCCCAAGCTTATGCCGGTGACGCTTTCCTAACCACTTCTCATTTGGTGCTGCTGATTGGAATCAATTTTTGCTCAAATAAACTCTTAAAATTTTTAATATGCCTCTTTTAACAGACACTGTAGACCAAGTTAACAAGTAGATAACAAATTGGTAAAGGATATCTGAAACAATTAAGTCCAACAAAGGAGTAAAGTCAAGAATATTTAAGGAACTTATATAAAATAACAACAAGAAAATAACAACCTCAGTAGGAAAATGGAGAAGAGATATTAAAACTGTGTCTCAGATTGGGACTTGAACTCAGTCTTTTAACTGAGATCACACCTGATGTCAGGACTTATTGAAGCTCAGGTTCTTAATGTCTCATCACAGCTTGGTGAAAGACAAAGTGATAGATAAGAAGTAGATTTATTTAGAGAGAATCCACTCCACAAACAGAAGTGTGGGTAATCTCAGAAGGTGAGAGTGGCCTTAGGGTATAGGGGGTTGTCAGTTTTTATAGGGGTGGGTAATTTCGTAGGCTGTGAGTAGGAGTAGTATTCTAGCTATTTTGGGGAAGGGGTGGGGATTTCCAGAAATTGGGTCACCGCCCACTTTTTGACCTTTGTGATCAGCCTTGGAACTGTCATGGTGCTTATGGGTGTATCATTTAGCTTGCTTGTGTTAAAATGAGTGTATGAAAGTGAAAGTGTTAGTCGTTCAGTCATGTCTGACTCTTGGCAACCCCATGACTGTAGCCCACCAGGCTCCTCTGTCCATGGAAATCTCTAGGCAAGAATACTGGCATAGATATTCTCCAGAGGATCTTCCCAATACAGGGATCGAACCTGGTCTCCTGTGTTGCAGGCAGACTCTTTACCATCTGAGCCACCAGGAAGCCCAATGAACGTATTACTGAGGCTCAAGATCTAGTGTAAGTCTACTTGCAGCCCATTCCAGAATTCTTGCCTGGAGAATCCCATGGACAGAGGAGCCTGGCAGGCTACAGTCCATGGGGTCACAGAAGTTGGACATGACTTAGCAACTAAACCACCTGCAGAAGAATGGAAAGGGGAGCACAAGCACTAGTGTTGTTTTGGGGCTTCCCTGGGTGGCTCAGACAGTAAAGAATCTGCCTGCAATGCAGGAGACTCATGTTCAATCCCTGGATCAGGAAGATCCCCTGGAGAAGGGAATGGCAACCCACTCCGGTATTCTTGCCTGGAGAATCCCATGGGCAGAGGAGCTTGGTGGGCTACACTCTATGGGGCTGCAAAGAGTTGGACATGAATGAGTGACTAACACACACTTGTCTACCATCTTGGAGCTTTTTGGTTCAAACTAGTTTATTTTGTGTCCTCGGGCTATGTCATTCTTTTAAAGGCTGTGCCTTGCCCCCTTCCTTCCTGTTTCAATATGAAGAGAGAATGTATAGAAGCACACCTAGTCAAACAGATTTTTTGTTTTTCTGCTTATTTAACACAGGAGAATATGTAGAATATATAACAGCAAAAAACCAAGGTCAACACTCACGAGCTCTTCTAAGAGTCAGTCAGTCAGTCAGTTCAGTCACTCAGTAGTGTCTGACTCTTTGAGACCCCATGAATCGCAGCACACCAGGCCTCCCTGTCCATCACCAACTTCCAGAGTTTACTCAAACTTGTGTCCATCGAGTTGGTGATGCCATCCAGCCATCTCATCCTCTGTCATCCCCTTCTCCTCCTGCCCCCAATCCCTCTCAGCATCAGGGTCTTTTCCAATGAGTCAACTCTTCGCATGAGGTGGCCAAAGTATTGGAGTTTCAGCTTCAACATCAGTCCTTCCAATGAACACCCAGGACTGATCTCCTTTAGGATGGACTAGTTGGATCTCCTTGCAGTCGAAGGGACTCTCAAGAGTCTTCTCCAACACCACAGTTCAAAAGCATCAATTCTTTGGCGCTCAGCTTTCTTCACAGTACAACTCTCATATCCATACATGACCACTGGAAAAACCATAGCTTTGACTAGATTGACCTTTGTTGGTAAAGTAATGTCTCTGCTTTTTAATATGCTCTCTAGGTTGGTCCTAACTTTCCTTCCAAGGAGTAAGTGTCTTTAATTTCATGGCTGCAAACACCATCTGCAGTGATTTTGGAGCCCAGATAAATAAAGTCTGTCACTCTTTCCACTGTTTCCCCATCTATTTGCCATGAAGTGATGGGACAAGAATGCCATGATCTTAGTTTTCTGAATGTTGAGCTTTAAGCCAACTTTCTCACTCTTCTCTTTCACTTTCATCAAGAGGCTTTTTAGTTCCTCTTCACTTTCTGCCATAAGGGTGGTGTCATCTGCATATCTGAGGTTATTGATATTTCTCCCAGCAATCTTGATTCCAGCTTGTGCTTCTTCCAGCCCAGCATTTCTCATGATGTACTCTGCATATAAGTTAAATAAGCAGGGTGACAATATACAGCCTTGACATACTCCTTTTCCTATTGGAACCAGTCTGTTGTTCCATGTCCAGTTCTAACTTTGCTTCCTGACCTGCATATAGGTTTCTCTAGAGGCAGGTCAGATGGTCTGGTATTCCCATCTCTTTCAGAATTTTCCACAGTTTATTGTGATCCAACACCCAAAAAAGATGTCCTTTTCATTATAGGGGATTGGAATGCAAAAGTATGAAGTTAAGAAACACCTGGAGTAACAGGCAAATTTGGCCTTGGAGTATGAAATGAAGCAGGGCTGACTGTGGCTCAGATCATGAACTCCTTATTGCCAAATTCAGACTTAAATTGAAGAAAGTGGGGAAAACCACTAGACATTCAGGTATGACCTAAATCAAATCTCTTATGACTATACAGTTGAAGTGAGAAATAGATTTAAGGGACTAGATCTGATAGTCAGAGTGCCTGATGAACTATGGACAGAGGTTCGTGACATTGTACAGGAGACAGGCATCAAGACCATCCCCATAGAAAAGAAATGCAAAAAGGCAAAATGGTTGTCTGAGGAGGCCTTACAGATAGCTGTGAAAAGAAGAGAAGTGAAAAGCAAAGGGGAAAAGGAAAGATATTCCCATTTGAATGCAGAGTTCCAAAGAATAGCAAGGAGAGTTAAGAAAGCCTTCCTCAGTGATCAATGCAAAGAAATAGAGGAAAACAACAGAATGAGAAAGACTAGAGATCTCATCAAGAAAATTAGAGATACCAAGGGAACATTTCATGCAAAGATGGGTTCAATAAAGGACAGAAATGGTATGGACCTAACAGAAGCAGAAGATATTAAGAAGAGGTGGCAAGAATACACAGAAGAACTGTACAAAAAAGATCTTCATGACACAGATAATCACGATGGTGTGATCACTAACCTGGAGTCAGACATCCTGGAATGTGAAGTCAAGTGGGCCTTAGAAAGTATCACTACGAACAAAGCTAGTGGATGTGATGGAATTCCAGCTGAGCTATTTCAAATCCTAAAAAAAGATGCTGTGAAAGTGCTGCACTCAATATGCCAACAAATTTGGAAAACTCAGCAGTGGCCACAGGACTGGAAAAGGCCAGTTTTCATTCCAATCCCAAAGAATGCTCAAACTACTGCACAATTGCACTCATCTCACTTGCTAGTAAAGTAATGCTCAAAATTCTCCAAGCTAGGCTTCAGCAATATGTGAACCACAAACTTCCAGATATTCCAAGAGTACTAATCATAAAAATGGAAAATAACAATGAGGTATCACTTTACACCCATTAGACTGAAATTAAACAACTGGATAATGCCAAGTACTGGTGAGTATGCAGGAATCCTTGGGAATGGAGACTGGTCCTGCCTTTTTGGAAGGCAGTTAGGCAGTAATGGGTGCATACCTATGACACAGCTATTCTATTCCTGGATCTATATTCCAAGTCCATAATGGAACATATTATGGTGATCATTGTCACAGCATATTTATGTAGCAAGGAATTGAAGGCAATCTCGGCATTCATACTGGGGAGGTAGATAGGCATATGCGGAGTTCAGGGCCCAGACTAGAAGAAACTAACAACATACACACATAGTAAAATGGATACATTTTTTAAATGCATGGGTAGTGGGAAAAAGCCAGAAAGAGAATAGATACACAGCCCAATACTATTTGCATAAATTTAAAGAGGTTGTACAAAATCAAAAATACATGTTTGAACACAATGTGTGAAACAATTTGCTTATTTAAGCAGAATGGTTGCTTATAAGCAGAGGCAAGTCGGGGCAGAGAATAGAGATAAATGCAAATAAAGTGCCCATGCAGGGACCAATAATGATAATGCGTCATGCACAGAGGAGGACAATTAAGTCAATCATTTGTACTTGAGGTCCAAGGACAACTATGCTGATTGCATCCTATTCTATGAAGTTTAGGAAGCACTGCTTTATTGGGTAAAAATGGAATGTAATCATTTTAATATCCTCTTCCACTACACTTTGGTGGTGTGTAAAGTTTTTAGGGGTTACGCCACTTCCTTGCTTTTAAGTGAAAACAGTCATTTTGTCATGATCAGATACTGTGACTTCCTAGGTGTGTGGTCATCCTGTCATATGCATTTTTGGCCTCCCAATAGTAGTTAGCACATGAGACACAGCATAAATGCTTTTTACTCAGACAAATTATTCCCCCCAAACTATTTTTCCCTGCCAAGAATCTAGAAGTCCTTTTTAAGTAAGATCTCCCTTAAACAAGCAGAGAAACAAAAACAAAAGAAAGAAAATGTCATCTGAACTGATTTTTCTTCTAGTACTGTCCAATAACTCATATTGGCACTGATAATTCTTAATAGAGAATCCAGATTTTTTAGAATATGCTTACTTAGAATGAATTATCAGTTTAAATGAGGACATAAATCTTCAGCTACATTACCTTCTTACATATAGAACTACATACCTTCCTTACATATAGAACTGTTGAGTTTGTCAACTATCATTTAATCTTCACAGTAGTTGTGAAACCGAGTGGGACCCTTTGGGGCCCTCCTGGGTACAAAAGTCTGTCTAGGTACCCCATTTCTTGTTTATAGGGAAAAGGCTTCAGCCTCTTAGACCTTGAGTTCCCGAGGTACAGAGTCAAACAGTTAGTGATTAGAACAATAGGACTCCTGGTTTCTCCTAAAGGGATATACATAACAACCTGATATAGATCTGAGCTCTACTACAAGAACTAAGGTCCCCACCCAGGTGAAGGATGGTAACTTTAGGCTGAGCACAAAACACATGGCACAGGCTGGTCGGAACCGGAAGGCTGATGATTAAGATTTCTGGAGCACTACCTCACCACCAACCAATCAGAACAAAGTCACACACCCTGTGGCTATCCCCGCAAATTTGCCTGAAACTCTTGGGGGAGTTTAGGTCTTTTCCACAGGAGCAGCTCATTCTCTTTGTTTGGCTCTCACAATAAACCTTTCTCTGCTCCAAACTCCAGCGTTTCGGTTTGTTTGGCCTTGTTTTGTATCCAGCATGTGAACCTGGGTTCAAAAACAGTTGAATGGGTTATCTACATTTCAGTCGGTCTAAGTGAAAGATGAATATCATTTTAAAATTAATCATTATTATTATGTATTTAATTGTGCTACTGAACTTTTGTGTCTAGGAAATGGACAAAGAAGAAATGAGAAATAGCCAAGGGTTTAGGAAATTAAGAGAACTGTCATAAGCAGTAGACACAGATTATAGACTGAAAAGCTGAAGCAGCCTTTCTGCGACCGAGGAAGGATTTTTCTTGCTCATTGTCCTTTGGTGCTTCAATGAAGACAAGGTTCTTGCAGTGACCACACTGACTTTTTCAGGGTAAGTTAGTTTTGGCAGGCCTTGTCCCACCCACACTTCCTCTAAGCTGTTGCATTCAAGACATAAACAAGACATTGTTTTCCTCCCTAAGCACTGTGGGTCTTAAACTCTTTCAACAAGCACTTCTTTCTGATGAATGTTCTCCTGCCCTTGGATACCAAGGATGTTCATTTTCAAAGTGAAATATATAGCCATTTATATTCAGCAACTCAACTCTCCTCTTGTTTCAGAAAGGTACAGCTAACCTACACATGTGGGTTGTTTTTTTCTGCTTTTTAATTTATAAATAAGTAAGATTTCAGATCAACTGTTGAGTTTTTTTAAGTTTTTTATTTTTTTAATTTATTTTTTCCCAACTGTTGATTTTTACTTTGACATCATGCTTTACTTTTCTTACCCAGCTTAAATGCCTTTAGATTTATGGTGACCTTAGTTAAAGAAAAAGTAGGATTATAAAATATTGTAATTCAATGTTTCCCATTCTACCCCAGGAAAAATCTCAATAATTCAGTTCCCCCAAGAAAAGCACAGCAGTTTGATAAACCTGTAATTGGAGATTAAATTCAGTAGGTAGCACATGGAGACAATAATGAAAGATTGGATTCAACCAACCATCTCTGTAAAGATGGGGGACACTTGCAGGGTCTATCTGTGGGGCTTCCCCGGTGGCTCGGGTGGTAAAGAATCTGCCTACAGTGCAGGAGACCCAGGTTCAGTCCCTGGGTCGGGAAGATCCCCTGGTGAAAAAAATGGATGGCAACCCACTCCAGTGTTCTCACCTGGAAAATTCCGTGGACAGAATTTTGTATCAAGTTCTCACTTCCCAATTACAATTTTAACCAGCAGTACTTTACTTTTAAGCCTCTGGCACTCTTTGCTGTTGCTGTAATTGCTAGATTAGTAGGCAGCAAGAGTTGTAGTAGTTACTGTAATGGATTTTTTCACAGTACAGTGGATATATTACTGTACGGTGCTATGGGAATATGAGCTACAGATGGTACTAAGCAGGCATCTGTGGATGGGATGACCAGCCTGGTGATGTAACAAGCAACAACTAAGGGAATACTTTCTAAAATCTCTCCCTTGATAAAGGTATTAGCCATTTTTCAAGCCTAACTAACCCCAGGTGTGGAGACTATTGAGTAAGGGTGGGTAGTTGAGGTTGGTAGAGAAGGAGTGACACCACATGCTGAGAGAGAGGAATTACAAGGCTTGAATTCTCAAGTTTCACTATTAATAATAGGTTCAGGGTAAACTTTGTATAGTATTTACATTTCTGCCCCCCGAGGAAAAAAAATATGCTTTCCAATTGCCACAATAAATATGTGCTGTACATAAATTCTCAATAGCTTTTTAGGAACTCTGAAGGGTCTGAGAGTTACTGTGTCTGCCACAATTTCATGAATGCTGGTAGAAACCGGCAAACTGTTGAGTCAGAGATGAAAGATCATTTATTACTTATAGCAGAAATGGCAAGTATCAGCATTTTTGCAACCCTTCCCTGAGCCCCGATTCCCACAGAAGGCCAGGTGACATCACAGGTGTTACAACACAGGAAATGAAGCTTAGGAAATTCAAATCTTTGATAATGGGCAGTGAGAAAGATTGCCATTTGCTCAAAGGGAGACAGGACCTCTGATTTCTAAGGCAGCAAGCAAACCTGCCCCTCGCTCCAGAGACAGACACTACCTCTATTGTCCAAGGTTAATTCCTACACAAAGGAAAAGGCAGACAGCTACCCCCTTGCAAGACAAGTAGAAGCAAGAGACTCATGGAGAACTGTCTCCGAAATGTGCATGGTGTATGTACATGGTATAATTTTGATTTTAATGAAGCTGTGTTATTAAGGAGCACCCCCTCCAACCTAATTTCATAAAGATTGCACATTAGTCATTTTTTGCTGTGCAACATTGTTACCACAAACTTAGTTGTAACACACATGTATTTTTTAAGGTAATTGAATTCTTCAAAAGATTTTTTTTAATTTATTTTTTAATTGAAGGATAATTGCTTTCCTCAATTGTGTTGATTTGTGCTATCTCATAGTTTCTGCACTTAGGCACCTGGGAATGGCTTAAGTGGCTCCTCTGATTGGGGTCTCACAAAATGCAATGAGAATTTTGCCTGAGACTGTGGTCTCATCTGAGATTCTACTGGAGAAAAACATGCTTTTAATCTCATTCAGGTTGTTGGCAGAATTCAGTTTCTTGCAGTTGTAGGACTGAAGAATTTGATTTCTTCCTTGCTGTGGTCAGAGGCCACCCTCATTTCTGAGAAGCTACCTGTGGTTCCTTGCCATTTGGGGTTTTCAAATAGGGCCACCTGCTTCCCCAAAGCCAGCAAGGGAGAGGTTGAGCAACTACAACAAAATGACCATTATGGTGTATGTAGAACAATCATGTTTAATACATATTAATATAATATATAAACCATTATATTTGACATATTCTATTGGTTAGTGTCTTCCAATATGTTTATCAAGGGGGCTGGCTGTTGGCTACTTCAGATAATTTATCTGAGAGATGAAAAGTCTTTCTGAGGAGGGGACATCATTCTAGCTGAGACCACAGATGATGAGGCAATAGGGATAAGATAGTGGTGAGGAGTATTTTGGGGAAAAGGAACAGAAAGTGGGAAGTGTAGCTGTCCCCAGAGATAGAAAAATATCATCATGCCATTATAAGACCGTATTTTACATGTTTTTTTAATCTGTTTTTTCCCCATCATACAGTGAGTTGTACCAATATCTTAGATCTTCAATATCTATTTGATAGTAGACAGTGTTGTTGTTATTCAGTCACTAAGTCATGTCCAATTCTTTGTGATCCCACGGACTGCAACATGCCAGGCCTCCCTGTCCCTCACCATCTCTTGGAGTTCGCCCAAGTTCATGTCCATTGAATTGGTGATGCCATCCAATCATCTCATCCTCTGCTGCCCTCTTCTCCTTTTGCCTTCATTTTTTCCCAGGATCAGGTGGCCAACGTATTGGAGCTTCAGCTTCAGAATCAGTCCTTCCAATGAGTATGCAGGGTTGATTTCCCTTAGGATAGCCTGGTTTGATCTTACAGTTCAAGGGACTCTCAAAAGAATCTTTTCCAGCACCACAATTCAAAAGAATCAATTCTTCAGTGTTCAGCCTTCTTTACAATCCAGTAAATTTATATAATAAATGGATAGATTTATTTATTTAGGAAATATTTGACTAAGCTTTCACGTACTAGGTGCCAAAGAACACTCAAACTACCACACAATTGCACTCATCTCACATGCTAGTAAAGTAATGCTTAAAATTCTCCAAGCCAGGCTTCAGCAATACCGTGAACTTCCAGATGTTCAAGCTGGTTTTAGAAAAGGCAGAGGAACCAGAGATCAAATTGCCAACATCTGCTGGATCATCAAAAAAGCAAGATAGTTCCAGAAAAACATCTATTTCTGCTTTATTGACTATGCCAAAGCCTTTGACTGTGTGGATCAAAATAAACTGTGGAAAATTCTGAAAGAGATTGGAATACCAGACCACCTGACTTGCTTCTGTATGCAGGTCAGGAAGCAACAGTTGGAACTGGACATGGAACAACAGACTGGTTCCAAATAGGAAAAGGAATATATCAAGGCTGTATATTATCACCCTGCTTATTTAACTTATATGCAGAGTACATCATGAGAAACACTGGGCTGGAAGAAGCACAAACTGGAATCAAGATTGCTGGGAGAAATATCAGTAACCTCAGATATGCAGATGACACCACTCTTATGGCAGAAAGTGAAGAGGAACTAAAGAGCCTCTTGATGAAAGTGAAAGAGGAGAGTGAGAAGTTGGCTTAAAGCTCAACATTCAGAAAACTAAGATCATGGCATCTGGTCCCATCACTTCATAGCAAATAGATGGGAAACAGTGGAAAGAGTGTCAGACTTTATTTTTCTGGGCTCCAAAATCACTGCCAGATGGTTACTGCAGCCATGAAATTAAAAGACGCTTACTCCTTGGAAGGAAAGTTATGACCAACCTAGACAGCATATTGAAAAGCAGAGACATTACTTTGTCAACAAAGGTCCATCTAGTCAAGGCTATGGTTTTTCCAGTGGTCATGTATGGATATGAGAGTTGGACTGTGAAGAAAGCTGTGTGTAGAAGAATTGATGCTTTTGAACTGTGATGTTGGAGAAGACTCTTCAGAGTCCCTTGGACTGCAAGGAGATCTAACCAGTCCATCCTAAAGGAGATCAGTCCTGGGTGTTCATTGGAAGGACTGATGCTGAAGCCGAAGCTCCAATACTTTGGCCACCTGATTCGAAGAGCTGACTCATTTGAAAAGACCCTGATGCTGGGAGAGATTAGGGGCAGGAGGAGAAGGGGACGACAGAGGATGAGATGGCTGGATGGCATCACCAACTCAATGGACATGGGTTTGGGTGGACTCCGGGAGTTGGTGATGGACAGGGAGGCCTGGTGTGCTGCGTGCGGTTCATGGGGTCACAAAGAGTCGGATAGGGCTGAGGACTGAACTGAACTAGGTACTTCAGAGATACAAAATGACCATGTGAAGGCCTGTGCCCTCAATGAACTCACAGTTGCCGGGAGCAAAGTTACAAACAATTTCTAATACAAAGTGGTCAATGCCACTGGTGCTACATAACAGCACTGGAATAAAGAAGTCTGGTTCTACTTGCAGAACTTGGGAGACTACGTAAAGGTGGCAAAATTAGCACTAAGTCTTGAAGGATACCTAAATTAGTTGAGGGGTATAAATAGCAAAAGGCATTTTAGGCAAGGCAATCAGTTTGAGCAAAGACTTGAAACTGGCAAAATACATGGCTGATTGGCAAAAAACCCAAGAAGTTCAGAGGTAGAGTAAAATAAAACCAAGAATATGTGTGAAAAAAATAGAAGGCAGGAGGCTTGCTGAAGTGCCTATGGATTACATGAAAAAGACAAGAAGCTAACTCTAACGTGTGTCACTAGCCAAATGGGATAATTCAAACATCACAAAGTATAGTGATCATAACAGACTAAAAGAATCTGATAGGTAAAATGCACTAATTCAGTGATACTAAGCAAACAAAATCTTTTTGGTTAACACTGGTGGTTGCTAGGGCAGCACCAATTTCTCTGAAATTTGATAACTAAAGTGAAAAAATCCCTATCAGTTTGAAATGCAGAATCTGCCTGCAATGCCGGAGACCGAGGTTCCATTTCTGGGTGCGGAAGATCCCCTGGAGAAAGGAATGGCAACCCACTCCAGTATTCCTGCCTGGAAAATCCCATGGAGAGATGAGCCTGGAGGGCCACAGGCCATGGGATGGCAAAGAGTTGAACACGACTGAGCGGCTAACAGATACACACAGAAAGGGATGGCAGAATGAGCACGAACATGTACTAATTACCCAGTCCACCACCAACGTTGATATCCAGGACCAGAGCTCATAATGTGCCAAAGGTTGACGTTCATGGAGCTTAGATTCTTCAGTTCGAACAAGCCCCGCGGAAAGGGGATGTCCGAAATGAAGTCCCCAACTATTCTAGAAGGCGCTAAGATTTCCAGGGATTTCCGAAAGAGGCTACGGAATGTGACTGGCAAATGGCTGCAAGGATTTCAGCAGCAACCTTTCCCCCAGTCTGCGCCCCCTGGCGTTGACCGTGGGTGGACCGCTAAATGCTCATGACTTTATCACCGGAGCGGAAGTGGGAAGTGAGGCAGTCCCTCTCCCACCCCGCCCCTCTCCCCTTTCTCGCCTTTCTCTCACCCGAGCCCCTCGTCCTTCTCTACCCCCGCCCCGCCCTTCTCCCCTTGCCCTCCCCTCCCTAGGCCAGCCCCTCGTTTTCTCCTTTCTTCCCTCCTCTTCCCCCGCCTCACGCTCCGCCCCTCTGCGCACTTCTCCGTCCTTCCGCTTCTGCTCCTCGCCCCGCCCCTTCCTGTCGTCACTTGACACCGCCTCTCTCACGCTAGTCCCGCCCCTCTCTCCTGGACTAGCTACCTATCTTCTGACGCTTGCTCTCTGGTCCCTGCGGGGGTTACCATAGCAACGGTGCACGCAGAAGCTAGGTTTCCCTAGTTGGACCTGGCTGGCGGCAGGGAAGAGCCGGCACCATGAGTCACGTAGTGACTATCGAAGAACCCCAGGCCAAGCCTCAGGTGTCTCAAACCCGGTTCGGAGGGAAGTCGGGGGCCTGGGGCAACGTCTCTGCCAGTCGAACTTATGATTTCTTATACGGTAAGGGCCGCTCCAGACCTCTCTCCTGAGTTGTCGACACCTGGGCCAGGTGGGCGTCGAGACTGTGGGACCTGGCCGGGAACGCGGCGGACGAAAGACAAGCCTCAGGAGGGATCTCTAGCCCGGGCTGTCTTTTGTTGGGTAGGGGCAGCTCCAAGCCCTGCAGGCGGGGGCTCTTAGGCGGGCTGCAGGGAGGAGGCGGTCTCGGAAGCCGCAGGTGCGCGCTGCATCTCGGAGCAGTGAGCAGGGACACCTGATTCTTCTTTACCCTGACAGTTTGCACAGCCCTAAGCAATTGTCCTGAATGCTGTTCCTGGCGTTCTGACTTGGAGATTCACTCAACACTCCTTCATTCAAACTGCATAAAATGCCCAAACAGAATGACCGTCCTGCTCGCATTCTCTGGGCAACTCCAAACTTGTCATTCTGGGTAGGTAAAGAAGGGCCAGGTTGTCTCATCTTTGGTTTTAGGTTTCTCTTTTTATTTGAGCTTATTCTTATCCGTCAAAATATTGCTTGTAAACTAGGTCCGCTAGGTCCTTTGGGCCAGTAAAGCCGCAGTTTATTTAATGCCCTGATTGTTCTTTTATGTTCTGTCTCTTCTACGGGACCATAAATCCCTGAGTTATTTAAGTTCTTGTTCTGTCCATTTTTGTAGCACTCTCAGCACCCTTTCCAGTGCTGGTACATATGTTGGGTGCTAGATAATTTGTTATGAATCATTTATTTACTACTACAATAAATATAATCAGTAAAGAATGATTCCCGCCCCCCCCCCCCCATTTTCCCCCTCTTTACCCTGCTTTTAACCTTGTGGTATCTCCTATGAGAATCCCAGGGTTTCTTTTGGATGGGAGTCTTTAGGGTTCCCTGGTGTTGGGAATATGTAATGATTGCTTACATTTGTGTATGCTTCACAGTTAACACCATTCTTTTCTACATCTTACCTCATTTATATACTGTTTTACATTTGACTGAATGTTATGTGAATACTTTGTATCTCTCAAGTGCCTCACTTGAAGTGCCTACAATAATTTGTCACTTCCCTGAATCTACATTTGTTGATGGATTAATAACTACACTGTTGCCCTGCTAATTATAAAGTCTTTTAAATATGATACATTTTTCCTAGCTTCCAAAAATATCGTTTTAAAAAATATTTATTTATTGGTTGTGCTGGGTCTTCATTGCTGTGCGAGGGCCTTCTCCAGTTGCAGAGTGGGGCTTCTCTAGTTGCAGTGTGAGGGCTTCTCATTGCAGCGGTGTCTCTTGTTGTGAAGCCCGGGCTCTGGGGACAGGGCCTTCAGTCATTGTGGCTTGGGGGCTCTGTAGTTGTGGTGCATGGGCTTATTGTCCCATGGCGTGTGGGATCTTCCTGGACCAGGAATTGAACCCATGTCCCCTGCATTGCCCAGCAGATTCTTTACCACTGAGCTATCATGGAAGTCCCCAAAATATCTTCTTGGGTTTATCATTTGTCATGAGCTCTTTCCTCCTTTCTTTTCTCTCTCTATAGAGTAAACAGTGGTTGCACCAATTTTCATTCCCACTAACAGTGTAGGAGAGTTTCTTTTTCTTCACACTCTCTCCAGCATTTATTATTTGTAGGCTTGTTAATAATGGCCATTCTGATGTGAGATGATACCTCACTGTAGTTTTGATTTGCATTTCTCTAATAATTAGTGATATTAAACATCTTTTCATGTGCTTGTGGGCCATCTGTATGTCTTCTTGGAGAAATGTTTAGGTCTTCTGGCCATTTTTAAATTGGGCTGTTTGTTTGACATTAAGCTGTATGAGCTGTTGGTATATTTTGGAAACTAATCATTTGTTGTGGCATCATTTAGAAATATTTTCTCCCATTTTGTAGGTTGTTGTTTTGTTTATGTTTTCCTTTGTTGTGCTAAAGCTTTTAGGTTTAATTAGATACTGTTTATTTCTGTTCCAAAAACATCTTGCTGCAATGTATGTCAGAGTCTTCTGCCCAGATGTTCCTCTAGAAGTTTTATCCAGTCTTACATTTAGGTCTTTAATCAATTTGAGTTTATTTTTGTATATGGTATTGGAGAATGTTCTAATTTCATTCTTTTACATGTAGCTGTCCAGTTTTTCTCAGAACCATTTACTGAAGAGGCTGACTTTTCTCCATTGTGTTTTCTCACCTACTTTTCTTAGATTAATTGGCCATAAGTGTATGGGTTTACTGCTGGACTGTCTGTTCTGTTCGGTTGATCTATATGTCCATTTCTGTGTCAGTGTCAGACAGTTTTGATTATAGTAGCTTTGTGATATTGTCTGAAGCCAGACAGTGTGATTTCTCCAGCTCTGTTCTTCTCTCTCAAGATTATTTTGGCTATTCAGGGTCTTTTGTGTTTTCATCCAAATTAAAAATTATTTTGTTCTAATACCGATGAAAATGCCATCGGTAATGTAATAGGGATTGCATTGAATCTGTAGTTTCCATTGGGTAGTATGGTCATTTTAACAATATGAATTCTTCCATTTCAGGAACACGTATATCTTTCCATTTGTTTGTGACATCTTCAGTTTCTTTCATTAGTGTCCTATAGGTGTCAGAGTAGAGATCTTTTGCCTTCTTAGGTAGGTTTATTCCTAGGTATTTTATTCTTTTTAATGCAATGGTAAATGAAATTGTTTCCTTAATTGTTTCTGATATTTCCTTGTTAGTGTACAGAAATGCAATAGATTTCCAAATATTAATTTTGTATCTTGCAGCTTTATCACATTTACTGATGAGCTCTAGTAGTTTTCTGGTAGTTTCTTTAGGGTTTTCTATGTGTAGCATCATGTCATATACAAACAGTGACAATTTTATTTTTTTAAAATCTGATTCCTTTAAAAAAATACTTATTTTTATTTATTTGGCTGCACTGGGTCTTAGTTGCAGAATGTGATATCTTTTGAATGGTAGCATGCAAGCTCTTAGTTGTAACATGTGGGATCTAGTTCCCTGACCAGGGGTTGAACCCAGGCCCCTTGCATTGGGAGCACAGAGTCTCAGCCACTGGACCACCAGAGAAGTCCCTGGATTCCTTTTCTTTTTCTTTTCTGATTACCATGAATAGGACATCCAAAACTATGTTGAATAAGAGTGGTGAGAGTGAGCATCCTTGTCTTGTTCCTGATCTTAGAGGAAATATTTCAGCTTTTACATTGAGTATGATGTTAGCTATGGTTTTGTTATATATGGCCTTTGTTATGGTTAGGTAGGTTCCCTCTATGCCCACTTTCTGAAGGGTTTTTTTAAAATCACAAATGGATATTGAATTTTATAAAAAGTTTTTTCTGAATCTATTGAGATGTTCATATGGTTTTTATCTTCAATTTGTTAATGTGGTGTATCACATTGACTGATTTGCAGATATTGAAAACTCCTTGTATCTCTGCATTAAATCCTACTTTATTATGGTGTGTGATCCTTTTAATGTATTGTTGGAGTCAGTTTGCTGGTATCTTGTGAGAATTTTTGCATCTATGTTCATTAGTGATATTGGCCTGTAATTTTCTTTGTTTGTGATCTTTCCTGGTGGCTCAGACAGTAAAAAATCTTTCTGCAGTGTGGGGGAACTGGGTTCAATTCCTGGGTCGGGAAGATCCCTGGAAAAGGGAATGGATATCCATTCCAGTATTCTTGCCTGGAGAATTCCATGGACAGAGGAGCTGAGTTGGACATGACTGAGTGACAGTTTCATTTTTTGTTTGGTTTTGGTATCAGGTTGATGGTGGCCTTGTGGAATGAGTTTGGAACTGTTCTTTCTTCTGCAATTTTTGGGAATAGTTTCAGAAGGATAGGTGTTAACTTTTCTCTGAATGTTTCATGAAATTGACTTGTGAAGCCATCTGGTCCTGGACTTTTGTTTGCTGGGCTTGTTTTGTTTTATATTGTTTTTGGCTGTGTCATGCAGCTTGTGGGATCTTAATGCCCTGACCAGGGGGTTGAACCCACACCCCTGCATTGAAAGGCAAAGTATTAACCACTGGACCACCAGGGAAGTCCCTCAAATACATTTTTTGATCCCCTTCTCTCTTTCTTCTTCTAGAATCCCTATTATGTGTAGGTTGGCACATTTTGTATTATCTCATAGAGTTTGTATGTTGCCTTTACTTTTTTCATTCGTCTTTCCACTGTTCTGATTGAGTAATTTCCTATTCTGTCTTCCAGATCGCTCATCATTCTTCTGTGTCCTTTAGTCTGCTGTTCATTGCTTCTAGATTGGTTTTTATCTCAGCAATGAAATTGTCTAATTTTGATTGGTTCACCTTTATAGTTTCTATTAATAGTTCCTTGTTACAGTGATCTGCATTTCTATTGATATGTTTCTTAATTCCTTTAGCATTTTTATTATCTTCTCTTTGAACTCAAGGTCTAAAAGACTGATGAAGACTGTTTCATTATTTGTTCTTTCAGGGCATTTCTCTTGTTCTTTTGATTTGAAATAGTTTCTATGCTTTTTAATTTTACTTACCTTTTCCTGTCTCTCTGAATTTAGGAGAAACCGCTCTCTTCTGTGGTCTTGAAGGGATGTTTTTATGTAGGGTTGTCCCTGCATAGACGCTGTGTCTCCAGTTCTTTGGTGGGCGCACTGGTTTTGGTATGGATGCATGCCATGTCTTTCCTCAGGCTGGGCTGGTTGTTATACCCTGAGTGGGAAGTGTGGTTGGCTTGTAGCGTTTGCAGCCTGTGCTGGATGTGAGGCAGGGCTTCTTCTTAGCTCCATGGCTGTCATCATCCTGTTGGGAGTGGGGTGCACTCCCCAGTTGTTTGAGTAGAAGACTTAAGGGTTGGGTTTGATCACGCTCTGTAGCCCTTGAGTGTGCACCCTGCCCCAAGGGAGGTGAATCCTGAAGCAAGTAAGGTCTGTGAGGTCACAGAATACCTGTGTCTCACCTGTGTAGACATCTGTGCTCAGAAGCAGCCCAGATTCACGTCCCTTTCTCTGTTGTATTCATCCCAGATCTAGGGCAGGGCTGTGTTGTGCAGTGACTGGGGGTCAGGTGGTTGTGGCTGCAGGAGCTGCTTTATCACCTGAGATCTGGGCTGCCTCTATGGTGGTCTTCTCCCAGTCTTCTCTTTCTGCCCCAGATGTAGTGCTCAGCTATGGTGTGGAGTGGGTGGAACCAGCGTGCTCTTGCTGGGAAATAAACTGCTGCATACTAGTATCTGCACCCTCTTATGGTGCCACCAGGTATGCATGCTGGCAATATCTGCCCAGCTAGATCCACCACCCACTGTGTGCCCATTTATATTGGGGTCTGCAGCTCCCCCAGATCACACCTCAGGCCCTCCGACCTGTCTCTGCATGGCTAGACCAAGTCTCTGCCCAGATCTCACACTAGGCTGTGGTGTAGACAGGGGGCCAGGGCATTTGCCTGTTTGGGTTGGGAAGTGCGGTAAAGTGGCAACCACCACTTCCGGTGGCTCTCTTGGCCCTGACTGTTAGTGAGCTGGCACACATACACTCCTTATGAGCAGAGTCCAGCCTTCTTCAGTCTGTCTGTCTCAGTGAATTTCCTAGCAGGCGAGGGGGTTTTTCTTGTCTGTGCAGGATCCCAGGAATGGGATGGCAAAATTGTGGCTTGACCCACTTGCTCCCTAGAGTGAAGGTCCACCCATGTGGACCTTCTCTTCCTTTCAGATCCCTCCCAGGGATGCAGGTCCCAACCTGATGCCTTTTTTTTTTTTTTTCTTTCGCATCCTACCTTGCTTCCCAAATGTTGCTACTGGTAAAGAATCCACCTGCCAATGCAGGAGACTTAAAGAGATGTGGGTTTGATCCCTGGTCAGGAAGATCTACTGGAGGAGGGCATGGCAACCCACTCCATGCCTGGAGAATCCCATGGACAGAGGAGCCTTGTGGGCTACAGTTCATAGGGTCGCAAAGAGTTGGACATGACTGAAGCAACTCAGCACACATAGCACCCTGTTACATGGAGCTATTTATTGCAGTTTTGGTTGGTTGTATAGAAGTCCTGCTGCCAGTTTCCAGCTAGTTTTCACGGAGAATTGTTCTACATGTAGATGTATCTTTGATGTGTTTTGGAGGGGAAGTGAGCTCTCTGTCCTCTTATTCCACCATCTTGATCCCCTTGGTTGCTGACTTCTTGAAGCCTTGGTTTCCTTTTCTATAAAATGGAGACCTCGTGCTTACCTCATTAACTTTTTGAGAATTAAAATGAATACTGCACACGAAGCACTCAATACTGTCTAGGAATAAGTAGTGATAACCTGATGATTGCTATTGCTTGGGACTTCCCTTCATGGCTCATTGGTAAAGAATACATTTGCAATGCAGGTGCCACAGGAGATGCGAGTTTGATTCCTGGGTTGGGAAGATTCCCCAGAAGAGAGCATGGCAACCCACTCCAGTGTTCTTTTTTTTTTTTTTTAATATTAATTAATTTATTTTAATTGGAGGCTAATTACTTTACAATATTGTAGTGGTTTCTGCCATACATTGACATGAATCAGCCATCCACTCCAGTATTCTTGCCTGGAAAATTCCATGGGCAGAGGAGCCTGGCAGGCTAAAGTCCATGGGGTCACAAAGAGTTGGACATGATTGAAGCGACATTGCATGCACACTATTGCTTGGGCATCTCAGAGGCCTCTCCACTGCCATCTGAGCACTGATTTTGAGCACAGTTGTAGACTATGCTCAGTTGACTTATATGCAGAGTACATCATGACAAACTCTGGGCTGGTTGAAGCACAAGCTGGAATCAAGATTGCTGGGAGAAATATCAATAACCTCAGATATGCAGGTGACACCACACTTATGGCAGAAAGCGAAGAAGAACTAAAGAGCCTCTTGATGAAAATGAAGAGGAGAGTGAAAAAGTTGGCTTAAAGCTCAGCATTCAGAAAACTAAGATCATGGCATCTGCTCCCATCACTTCATGACAAATAGATGGGGAAACAATGGAGACAGTGACAGACTTTATTTTTTTGGGCTCCAAAATCACTGCAGATGGTGATTGCAGCCATGAAATTAAAAGACGCTTACTCCTTGGAAGGAAAGTTATGACCAACCTAGGCAGAATATTAAAAAGCAGAGACATTACTTTGAGAACAAAGGTCTGTCTAGTCAAGGCTATCGTTTTCCAGTAGTCATGTATGGATGTGGGAGTTGGACTATAAAGAAAGCTGAATGCCAAAGAATTGATGCTTTTGAACTGTGGTGTTGGAGAAGACTCTTGAGAGTCCTTTGAACTGCAGGGAGATCCAACTAGTCCATCCTGAAGGAAATCAGTCCTGAATATTCATTGGAAGGACTGATGCTGAAGCTGAAACTCCAATACTTTGGCCACCTGATGCGAATAACTGACTCATTTGAAAAGAACCCCGATGCTGGGAAAGATTGAAGGTGGGAGGAGAAGGGGACGACAGAGGATAAGATGGTTGGAAGGCATCACCAACTCAATGGACATGAGTTCGAGTAAACTCCAGGAGTTGGTGATGGACAAGGGAGGCTTGGCCTGCTGCAGTCCACGGGGTCGCAAAGAGTCGGACATGACTGAGCGACTGAACTGAACTGTAGACTATGTTGTAGAATGTATAGTCACAAAATCATACAGTATTGTGTCATTGTTGTCTGTAGATTCAAAAATGTTTCTATAGATATCATTTTCACATTCCTTATGGAAATATTAATAAGAGGAGAATGGTTTAGTATCCAGACTTAGGGGAAATGCAGGTTAAATTAATTTCAGATGACCAGCACAATTGCAGCCATTGACACAGTGATATCAAGTTGAGAAGTGATGGAAATTGGGCTGATTAGGAATGAAGAGGCCAAATTTTATGCCCTCAAATTATAGGCTACTGAATTTGAAGCGAGAATGAATGCACCTATTTAGACAGAAGAATATAGCTTCAACACCACTAATATGTTGGAAATAGTATAAGACAAAGTGAAATTTCTGTATTCTCTTGTCTTTTGTTTTAAGTGATTTAAAAGGTATCATTGGATCAGTGGTTGTGATTGTTTTGTTTGTTTTGGCTCGCTGGGTCTTCACTGTGGTGCACGGGTTTCTCTTGTTGCGAAGCACAGGCTCTAGAACATGTGGGCTCAATATGTGCAATATGCAGCCTCAGTAGTTGCAGCTCATGGGCTTCTCTCATTGTGGTTCATGGGCTCAGTTGTCCCACAGCATGTGGGATCTTAGTTCCCAGACCAGGGATTGAACCCACATCTCCTGTGTTGGAAGGTGGATTTTTAACCACTGGACCACCAGGGAAGTCCTCAATGGTTGTGATGGTGCTGTTCATCTGAAATTGGGTAACTAATTGAGGAAGTCATTAAGTTCTGGAAATTGACAAATCATCTAAATTCAAGAGACTTAATTCTAAATCACAATAACAATAATTTCTGCAGAGAAATATATGTTACCAAGATGTCTAGACTAGTGCAAGGTATTTATTTGTCTAGACATATCTACTCGAGAAATCAAGTCTGTATCTGAAGATTGCTTGTGAATTTAATGTCAAATTGTTTGATTTTTAAGTGATAGTAAAATCAATCATGCATATTCATTGTCACTTTAAAGGTATACCTAACAAACACATACTTAACAGCAACAGGGCAATCTTATTTGAACTTGGAGGAAATAACTTAGTTCCATTTTAAGGGGTGAATTCTAAAAATAGCTGATCTTATTTATCTCTTACTGGAGAATGACATTTTCTTACCCTGTCTACCAGCTCTGGGTGATACACTGTTAAGTTTGTATCTTCCCTGTGAACTGAAGATGGGAGGTAGTACCCAAAGTTATTGTTTCTTTCCCTTGGAAATGGGTGTAGTGTTTGTGTATACATGGTCCTTCCTCTTAGAGTATTTCCAGAGCTATCCAGACACAGAAGGTGGTTTGTTCATAAGAAAGAAGAGAACCTGTTGAGGTTATGGTGCTTGAAAACATGTTCAGCCGCCTTTTTGCATTCCGATTCTGTTCACTGACGTTGGAGTATACAGAGAACACATGCATCTCACAGACTCTCACTGATGGTGAGTAATAGAGTGTGAGCTGCTGCAGTTAGATGATATCTGAATTTTCTAATTTGTTTTCCAGTTAAGAAATTACATTTCTTTACTGTTTTTTTCTACCTGGGAGTAGATTCGTGGTCTTCCTTATACTGCTTTACTGTTTATTTCACAGACCCATTGTTTATTGTATCAAGTGAGAAAGACCACAACCAGGCGAATATTCAGGCCACCATGATTCGAAGCAAACTGGTAGGTCTTATTCATCTGCTAAGGCAGCCTAATGTACCTGAATCATCTAGTTTGGCTAACTGTGTTGATCAAATTTTCTAATCACCAAATCTCCACTGGATTTTATATTCTGCAGAAATTTCTTTGCCATGGTTACCAGGGGACAAGATGTTTTAATACTTGTGGCCCAATATGAAGATTAACTAATAGTGAATAAAGGACTTAACGATAACCTAAATTATTTCAATGAGAAAAGTAATAGATGCCTGTGTTGAGAAAATTCCAGTCGTGCAAAAGCATATATGGTATAAAATAAATGCTACCCTTAGCCCTCTTCACATAATCACTCCTTGTCATCAGTTTCTTCAGTATCCTTCTAGAGACAGTCTATACATATACCAATAGCCTATGCCATATAGATGGTTTTGTACCTTTCAAAAGTTTGCGGTAGTAAAGTACTTTAGAAAATCTGGTATAATTTTGTCCTCTTTCCCTTTGCCCTCCTGTCTTAACATTAGAGAAGGGTTCCCAGGTTTAGAACCATGTTCAGCAGCATGTTCCATTATCCAAGATACTCTGTTTATTGGAGCAAGGCAGATCCTGTTCCGTCATTCATCAGTCGGGACTGGAAGCGACATGAGGAAAGGCACAGAGAAACCCTCCAGCAGCTTGCCGCGTAAGTGTCAGGTAGCTCCAGCTGCTATTCGTGTGTTTGATGAACGCGTTTTTCTTCTTAAAAAGTTTTGTGTATTCATTCTGTATTATTTTAAAATGTACAGTTGTGATGTTATACCTAGACCAGTTGAGCTCAAATTCTCTTTCTTAACCCCTTTGACCAAAACAATCTGGATTCGGGAGCAACAGTTATAGGTTTATTGGTTAGTATTAGGTTGGTACAAAAGCAATTGTGATTTCAGACTGTGAATTTTATTTATTTATTTTTTCCCAATTATTTTTATTAGTTGTAGGCTAATTACTTTACAATATTGTAGTGGTTTTTGCCATACATTGATATGAATCAGCCATGGATTTACATGTGTTCCCCATCCTGAACCCCCCTCCCACCTCCCTCCCCATCCCATCCCTCTGGGTCTTCCCAGTGCACCAGCCCTGAGCACTTGTCTCATGCATCCAACCTGGACTGGCGATCTGTTTCACACTTGATAATATACATGTTTCGATGCTGTTCTCTCAGATCATCCCACCCTCGCCTTCTCCCATAGAGTACAAAAGTCTGTTCTATACATCTGTGTCTCTTTTTCTGTCTTGCATATAGGGTTATTGTTACCATATTTCTAAATTCCATATATATGTGTTAGTATACTGTATTGGTGTTTATCTTTCTGGCTTACTTCACTCTGTATAATGGGCTCCAGTTTTATCCATCTCATTAGAACTGATTCAAATGTATTCTTTTTAATGGCTGAGTAATATTCAATTGTGTATATGTACCACAGTTTTCTTATCCATTCATCTGCTGATGGGCATCTAGGTTGCTTCCATGTCCTGGCTATTATAAACACTGCTGCAATGAACATTGGGGTACACGTGTCTCTTTCAGATCTGGTTTCCTCGGTGTATACAGACTGTGAATTTTAAATCATTATAATGAGGCTCAAACACATCTTTATTAACCAAAATAGGAACCATTACAGTCAACACATCTTTGCCAATGAGAAATGAGTTGGTTTGTTCCTGTAGCATAAAAATACAAGTTTCAGGATTTGATGAACTCTTGGAAAGCACTTTCTGCCTTCTGCTGGTTGTGGAAGCATTGTCCTGGCAAAAAGTTGTTGAAATGCTTGAAGAAGTGGTAGTTGGTTGGCGAGAGATCAGGTAAATATGGCGAATGAGGCAAAACTTTGTAGCCCAATTTGTTCAACTTTTGGAGCACTGGTTGTGCGACTTGCAGTCAGGCATTGTAGAGAAGAATTGGGTCCATTCTGTTGACCAATAGTGGCTGCAGGTATTGCAGTTTTTGGTGCATTTCATTGATTTGCTGAACATACTTCTCAGATGTAATGGTTTTGCTGGGATTCAGAAAAATGTGGTAGATCAGACAGACAGCAGACCACCAAAACAATGACTATGACCTTTTTTTGGTGCACGTTTGGTTTGGGGAAGTGTTTTTGGAGCTTCTTCTCTGTCCAACCACTGAGCTAGTTGTTGCCAGTTGTTTTATAAAATCCACTTTTTGTCACATGTCATAATCCGATCGAAAAGCGGTTCAGTGTTGTATAGAATAAGAGATGACATTTCAAAACAATGGTTTTTTTTGATTTGCAGTCAGTTCATGAAGCCCCATTATCAAGCTTTTTCACATTTCCAATTTGCTTCAAATGCCAAATGGCTGTAGAAAGGTTGACGTTGAGTTCTTCGGCAGCTACTTATGTAGTTGTATGAGGATCAGTTTCGATGCTGGCTCTCAATTGATCATTGTCAACTTCAGATGACCTGCCACTGTGCTCGTCATCTTCAAGGCTCTTGTATCCTTTGCAAAACTTCTTTAATCACCACTGCACTATGTGTTTGTTAGCAAGTTCTCGGCCAAATGCATTGTTGATGTTGCTAGTTTCCTGCCCTGCTTTATGACCCATTTTGAACTTGAATAAGAAAATTGCTTGAATTTACTTTTTGTTTAACATCATTTCTGCAGTCTAAAATAAATTTAAAATAAACAGCAAGTGATAAGTCATTAGCAAAAGAAAATATAAAATAAGAAATGAGCATTAAAATGATGTATAACATAACCACATTCCAGTATCAAATGGCTAAGTTCAACAGTGCAAAACTACAGTTACTTTTGCACCAACCTAATAGGTGTTCTCCAAAAGTTATAGTATATATTACATGATAGCTTACCACCAAAGGTAGAGGTGACTGCATTTGTAGTTTCTCTGATCTATCTTAGAAATTGCAAGTGTACTTTTCTGCTAGTATCCAAGTATACTTTTTGGAGACCTGCAACCAAAGCACCTTCAGCGACAGGTCTGTCAAATCCCTTATTCGTTTAAAGAATGTTTACAAGCGCATACATAGTAAATTTCTTTTAAAATGCTACCTTACAGCCTAGATGTAAAAATTTGTTTTGTTAAATTTTGTAATTCTCATGCACTGTTAACTAAAAATGAGCATTTTTGTATGTGGAGTTTCATAAATTTACTCATTTATTAGCTTTCAGTTCTTCTTGTTGGTTTCTGGTTTCCTGGCTCAGGAAAAGTAATTGTTGTAGTCTGAGATGTAGGACAGTAAGACATGTTATAGAAGACTTTGCTCTCAGTCTCAGATGTATCTGTGTATCTCCTACTTTATAGATATAGAAATGTGAGATAGGGGCTTCCCCGGTGGTGCTAGTGGTAAAGAATCTGTCTGCCAATGCAAGAGATGCAAGAGACATGGGTTCGATCCCTGGGGTGGGAAAATTCCCTGGTTAGAAAGTGGCAACCACTCCAGTATTCTTGCCTGGAGAACTCCATGGACAGAGGAGCCTGGTGGGCTATAGTCCATGGGATCACAAGAGTCAGACACAATTTAGCAACTGAGAATGAATATGAAATAAAAATTATATTTGGAAATAATATGTTTGACTTGAATAATGTTTTCCTGCTTTGTTTTAGAATTGATGCTTCTTTTCGGATGCCTAAAGAAGTTTATGAAGATCCTGATGTTACTGGAAAGAATCGCTATAAATATTTTGAAAGGTAGGAAATAATTACTGATGAATATGAGCCCTAATGTTATCAGAGACCTCTTTGTAATAATGATAGAAGCTCTCATATTTAAGTCATACAATACGCCAGGTATCACTTTATAAGTGCTTTACATATATAACATCAATTTTCAGAACAGAAATATAGGATAGGATATATCATCCCCATTTTACAGTTAGGAAGCTGAGACTAAAAGAGGAGAAGTAAATTGCTCAAGATTACTTTATTATAAATTATCAAGTGTAGAGCTGGGATTCCAACTAAGTCTGCTTGAGCTTAGAGATACTAATTGCAAATAAGAATGTATCTTTGAGAACAAAACGAAGTCATCAAATAAAGTGAGACAGAGCAAAGACACCATGACAGCTATAGTGCAGGGAAAAGTGTTAAAAGAGGGCAGATAGGTGACATTTGCTGTCTTTGTGTGAATGTTACCAAAACCAACATGGTCAAAAGATTCACCTTGTTTCATTCGTGATGAATACACACATGTAATAATCATACATTCATAGATAAAAATAAGATGAGGATTTCCTTCTAGGTCCTATCTGAGTTAGCAAAATAGACTTGATGTCATACCTACATAAGTTCATTTGAGAAAGTAAATTTGTAATGCACATTATTTATGAACAACCTCCTTATGGATGTTTTATGATGCTGAGTTTTTCAGAGAACTGTTAAATTCTTTACATAGTATACTCAGTTCCTAGACTTCGGGGAGGGGGGCCGTTTAAAGTAAATCATTGGAAATTTCAGAATATCTCAGGGAACTTGAGAAGTTGCTGGGAACTAATGACCAGCTGAAGCCTAAGTATAGGGCACTGTTTCTCAGGTGTGGCTTGTTTTCCATCTGCAGCAAACACATGGGGGTGTTTATTACAAATGCTTAATTGGATCTACCTTGTATCCACTGAGTCTGCTGGGCTAGACCTGTGGTTTTTAATTTTAAACATGAATCTTCCCACTCCCCAGTGATTTTGTGTGTGCCAAAGTTTGAGAATTGCTGATACACAAAGTATTCAAACTCACTGATTTTAAGGGACAAATATTGGCAGTAGTAGAAAACTCAGCAAGCACACAATGCAAAAGTCCCACGTTTGTGATTTCCTTTCTTCCCCAGGCCTTTCCTTCCATTTTATCAGCAGATGCCACTCAGTGTTGTTTTTGCATCAACCAGGTAAGTAACCGTTATTTTAAAACTTTTTTCCAGTTTATTTTATTTATTATTTGCTTCCATATTTGTTTCTAGAAGATAGTTCTCTGAATCATTATTTTTAAAGAATGGATCATAAACCACTAGAACATTTTCTGGTGGTCATTAGCAGCATTTTAAAAAACAAAATAGAAAATAACCAAGAGCATCAGACGTATTGAGGGTAGTTGTGTTTTTGCTTATAACTTTTGTTTTAAATGGATAAATGTATATGTTCATAGGTATATAATGGTTATGGTATATAGTGTATTTCTTATTATGAGTTATGGTAAAATGAAAGTTGAAAGAGCTCTAAATGTTCTCTTTTGCTTCTCTGAAACGCACTTATTTGACAACAGTTCTTCAACGTTTCATCAAGAAAACCAATCAGTGAAAATATTTTTTAATAGTAGAATTTATAATTTAACCATCTAATTGACACAAGGCAATTGAACCAAGGTGGAAAGAGTGTAAAGGACAAGAGCTGAACCTGGGATTATTGTGCAGCTCCCTGGTCTTTTGTTTTAGGGCAAGATAGCAGGTTTGGTAAAGTGTCCCTTTAAAAAACTAATTTTTGCTATACTCTTTCCCATGTCAATATAACTTAATGTTTCTATAAGAGAGGAAAATCCAAGGTATTCATGAAATGAATGAAAATATAAACCTTTTTTAAGGCCTCAGATTTCTGAATAGAGAGTTAAATAGGTATGGACTTTCAAACATGCATTTAAAAGGTATGGTTACTCTTAATGATACAGCATCTTATAAATAGGATACATGTTATCAAAGGTCTGTAATCCTCAATATAAGTGCCAGTTATGATTCCAGTTTCTCCTCAAATTTTTTAAGACAATGTGTGGATTCCTTTGGCTCTTATATAGATGTAGGAAAGATGCTTTACTTATTTTAGCAATATTTTGGGGGATCAGTCTCCTAAAGCAAAGGAAATAAAAGCAAAAATAAATAGAACATAAACTTAAAACGTCTTGCACAGTAAGGGAAATCATTGACAGTGCGAAAAGATAGCCCACTGAATGGGAGAAAATATTGGCAAATGATATGACCCATAAAGGGTTAATATCCAAAATATATAAATAGCTCATATAATTCAACATAAAAAAATCCCAAACAACCTGATTACAAAATGTGCAGAAGACCTGAATAGACATTTCGCCAAAGAGGACATGCAGATGGCCAATAGGCACATGAAAAGATGTTCAACATGGCTAATCCATCAAAACCATAAGGAGATATTATTTCATACCTGTCAGAATGACTGTCTTCAAAAAGAACATGAATAACTAATGTTGGAAAGGATGTGGAGAAAAGGGAATCTTCATCTGCTTTTGGTGGGAATGTAAATTGGTGCAGTCACTGTGGAAAATAGTATGGAGGGTCCTCAAAAAACTAAAAATAGAACAAACATATAATCCAACAATTCCATTCCTGGGTATATGTCTGAAAAAAAACCCCACTATTTTGAAAAGATACATGTACCCCAATGTTCATAGCAGCATTATTCACCATTGCCAAAATATGGAGGCAACTCACGTGTCCATCAACAAATGAATAGATAAAGAAAATATGGTTTATATACGCAGTGGACTATTAGCCATAAAAAAGAATGAAATTTTTCCACTTGGAACAACATGGATGATTTAGAAAATATGCTAAGTGAAGTTAGCAAAAGACAAATGCTGTATGATATTACTTTATTTGTGGAGTCTAAAAGATAAAACAAGCTAGGGGATGTAACAAAAAAGAAATAGATTCACAGATTTAGGGTACAAACTGATGGTTAGCAGTGGGGAAAGGAAAAAGGGAAGGACAATATAGGAATAGGGGATGAAGAGATACAAACTATAATATATATTATATAAAATAAGCTACACAGATATATCATACAACACGGAATATAGCCAATATTTTATAACTACAAATGGAATATAACATCTAAAAATTGTGAAATACTATATTGTGTTTCTTGTTGTTCCTTTGCTAAGTTGTGTCCAACTCTTTGTGACCCCATGGGCTACAGCACTCCAGGCTTCACTGTCCCTTCTCTATCTCCTTGAGCTTGCTCAAACTCATGTCCACTGAGTCAGTGATGCCATCCAACCATCTCATCCTCTGTCACCCACTTCTCCTGCCCTCAATCTGTAAGTTCTTGGTTCATGTGCTGATAAAGCCTAGCTTGAAGGATTTTGAGCATAATCTTGCTAGCATGTGAAATGAGTGCAACTGTACGATAATTTGAACATTCTTTGGCATTGCTCTTCTCTTTGGGATTGGAATGGAAACTGACCTTTTCCAGTCCTGTGGCCCCTGCTGCGTTTTCCAAATTTACCAGCATATTGAGTGAAGCTCTGTTAAAGTGCTATTAAAGCATCATCTTTTAGGATTTGAAATAACTCAGCTAGAATTCCATCACTTCCACTAGCTTTATTTGTGTAGTAATGCTTCCTAAGGTCCGCTTGACTTCACACTCCATGATGTCTGGCTCTAGGTGAGTGACCACACCATTGTGGTTATCCAGGTCATTAAGACCTTTTTTGTACAGTTCTTCTGTGTATTCTTGCCACCTCTTCTTAGTGTCTTCTGCTTCTGTTAGCTCCTTGCTGTTTCTGTCTTTTATTGAACCCATCTTTGCATGAAATGGTCCCTTGGTATCTCCATCTTGAAGAGATCTCTAGTCTTTCTGTTGTTTGCCTCTGTTTCTTTTCATTGTTCATTTAAGAAAGCTTTTTTTTCCTCCTTACTATTCTCTGGAACTTTGCATTCAGTTGGGTATATCTTTGCCTTTCTCCTTTGCTTTTCACTGCTCTTTTCCCAGTTATTTGTATGGCCTCTTCAGACAATCATTTTGCCTTCTTGCTTTTCTTTTTCATGGGGATAGTTCTGGTCACCACCTTCTATAAACAATGTTCCAAACCTCCATCCATACTTCCTCAGGCATTCTTGTCTACCAGATCTAATCCCTTGAATCTGTTTGTCACCTCCACTGTATAATCATAAGGGATTTGATTTAGGTCATACATGAATGGCCTAGTGGTTTTCCCTGCTTTCTTCAATTTGAGCCTGAATTTTGCAGTAAGGAGCTGATGATCTGAGCCACAGTAAACTCCAGGTTTTGTTTTTGCTGACTGTTTAGGGCTTCTCCTTCTTTGGCTGCAAAGAATATAATCAATCTGATTTCGATATTGACCATCTGGTGATGGCCATGTGTAGAGTCATTTCTTGTGTTGTTGGAAGAGGATGTTTGCTATGACCAGTGTGTTCTTTTGGCAAAACTCTGTTAGCCTTTGTCCTACTTCATTTTGTATTCCAAGGCCAAACTTGCCTGTTACTCTAGGTGTCTCTTGGCTTCCTATTTTTGCATTCCAGTCCTTGTGATGAAAAGGACATCTTTTTTTGGTGTTAGTTCTAGAAGGACTTGTAGGTCTTCATAAAACTGTTCAACTTCATCTTCTTCAGCATTAGTGGTTGGGGCATAGACTTGGATTACTGTAATGTTGAACTGTTTGCTTTGGAAATGAACCAAGATCATTCTGTAATTTTTGAGGTTACCCCCAAGTGCTGCATTTCGGACTCTTCTGTTGACTATGAAGGCTACTCCATTCCTTCTAAGGGATTCTTGCCCACCTATAACATGTTATACATCAACTATACTTCAGTAAAAATGTTAGAAAAAGAAAATGGATAGAGGAAAATATGGCATGCTAACACTAAAAGAAAGCAACAGTAGCTATAATAATTTCAGACAGAGCAGACTTCAAGGAAGATTATCAGGGATAAAGATTATCATAATGAAAAAGAGGTCAGTTCTCCAAGAAGACATAATAATCCTTAATGTATATATACCTAATGACAGAGTGTCAGACTGCATGTGACAAAAACTAATAGAATTACAAGAAGTAGATGAATTCACTATCACAGTGTGTGGCTTTAATACCCTCATGTAGAAAGTGGATACATCTAACAGGCAGAAAGTCAGTAAGGCCCTTGCATACCATTTATCAGCTGGATATAATTGGTATCTATAGACTACTTATTCAACAATAGAGTATACATTCTTCTGAAGCTCACACAGAACATTCACCAAGCTAAACCACATTCTGGACCATTAAACATACTTTAATAAATGTAAAAATCACAGAAGTTATACCATGTCTTCTCTCAGATCATAGTGGTATTAAACTAGAAATTAAGAACAGAGAGACAACTGAAAATCCCCAAATATATGGATATTAAACAATACATTTCTAAATAGCATGGGTTAAAGCAGATGTTTCAAGAGGAATTTTAAAATATTTTAAACCTAATGAAGATGACAATGTAAATTATGAAAACTTGTGGAATGAAACAAAAGCAGTGCTTAGTGGGAAATTTATAGCATTGAATGCATGTATTAGAAAGGAAGACAGATCTAAATCAATCATATAAGCTTCCACCTTGAGAAACTAGAAAAAGAAGAGCAAATTACGTCCAAAGCAAGCAGAAGAAAAGAAATAATAAGAAATCAATGGAATTGACCAAGGAAATTGATAGAAAAAGTAAATGAAACCACAGAGTTCGTTGGAAAGCTCACAAAAACTGGTAAGTCTCTAGGCAGACTAACTAAGAGAAAAAGAGAGAGGACACAAATTACTAACATCAGAAATGAAAAGGGATCACTACAGATCCTATGGCATTAACAAGATAATAAAGGAATATTGTGAATAACTCTTTGCCTATAATACAGTTGATAATGTAGATGAAAAGGGTTAATTACTTGAAATACAACTTGCCAGAACTCAGGAGAAATAGGAAATCTGAATAGGCCTTTATCTATTAAACTTTTTTGAAGCAGTAATTAATAGCTTTCTAAAACATAAAGCACCAGGCCTGGATGGGGTCTGCTGGTGATTCTACCAAACATTCAAGGAAGAAATTATACCATTCCCTACGATCTCTTTCAGGTAGTAGAAGCTCACTCATTCTATAAGGCCAGCATTACCCTAATACCAAAGTCAGACAAAGACATTAAGAAAGAAAGAAAGAAAGATAGTGCTAAGTCATGTACCTCTCTTGAGATCCCATGAACTGTAGCCTGTCAGGCTCCTCTGTCCATGGGATTCTCCAGGCAAGAATACTGGAGTGAGTTGCCATAAAGAAAACTACAAACCAACATCCCTCATAAATGTAGGCGTGGAAATCCTCAACAAAATATTAGCAAATAAAATCCAACAATGTATAATAAGAGTTATACTCCACATCCAAGTGGAATTTATCCCAGGCATGCAAGGTGGTACTGCATTTGAAAATCAGTTAATGTAATGGATCATGTCAACAGACTGAAAAAGAAAGATCACATGATCATATCAATAGAGGCAGAAAAACTATTTGACAGTACCTGACACCCTTCATGACAAAAACTCTCAGTTAACTAGAATTAGAGAGGAACATCTTCAACCTTGTGAAGAATGTGTACTAAAAACCTAACTCATACTTAATGGTGAAAAACTCAGTTTTTCCACTACGATCAGGAGAAATGAAAGGATGTCTCCTCTCACCACTCCCTTTCAGCATCATACTGGAAATAAGACAAGAAAAATAAAAGGTACACAGATTGGAAAGGAAGCAATAAACCCCCCCTCCTTTGAGGCATTTTATTTGTATGTGTTAGATCCCTAGAAAAAGAATCCAAGGATTTTCCCTCCTGTTGTTTTTATCTTGCTTCTTCACGGTCCATTGATGCCAGTTGAGGTTGTCAGTACAATGAAATCAAACTGACGGGATGGGAGCAGGTTATTCTGCCTTTTTCTTGATTTTTGATTTGCACATCAAATCTGGGGCTGATCACTCCACACTTACTTAGCCTGCCTGTGAGGTTCACAACAGTTTCCCCAGCCCTGTGATCATCAATGATTTCAAACTCGCCAATGCAACCATGCTTCATCATCACAGTTAGAAACCTGGCGATGACTTTGGAGCACGGCCTAATAAGGACCTGGCATTTGCCTCTCTTTTCAGCATTGTTGATACTCTTGAGAGCACCATTCTGGCAGCATGGAAAGATGGCGGAAAGAGCAGCAATAAAACTTTTAGCAGCTGGCATGTTCATCTTTGTAGAAAATCAGAATGAATTGACTTAAAAAAAATAAGTGGGGTTAATAAGTGAAAAAGTGATTATGGCAAGGTTGTAGAATACAAGGTTAGTATGCAAAAGTCAGCTGCTTTCCTATATACCTATATAGAATTTATAGGTATTTAAATTTAAGTGGAATTTGAAATATAAAACACAATGCCATTTGCATTAGCATCAACAAATGAAATACTTAGGTATAAATTTAATAAAATACAAGATCTATTTAAGGAAAACTATAACACTTTGGTGGAAGAAATCAAAGAAGAATTAAATAAGTGGAGAAATATTCCATGGTTGTCGATAGGAAGATTCAATGGTGTCCGTATGTCAGGTCTTCCTGGTTTGAAGTATAGAGTCCACGTAATCTCAACCAAAATTCCTGCAAGTTATTTTGTGGATATTGAAAAAGTGATTCTAAAGCTTACATGAAGACGCAAAAAACCTGAGAATAAGCAGCACAGTGTTAGAGAAGGACAGAGTTGGAGGACTGACACTATCTGACTTCAAGCTATTATAATCAAGAAAGTGTGCTATTGGCCTTCCCTGGGAGCTCAGTGGTAAAGCATCCACCGTACAGGAGACACGGGTTCGATCCCTGGTTCTGGGATAAGCTCACATGCCGTGGAGCAAGTGCACCGCAACTATCAAGTCTGTGATCTAGAACCTGGGAGCCACAACTACTGAAGCCCTTGGGCCCTAGAGCCCATGCTCCTCAACAAGAGAAGCCACTGCAAGAGAAGTCTGTGCACAACAACTAGAGAGTAGCCCCTGCTTGCCACAACTAGAGAAAAGCCTGCCTAGCAACAAAGATCCTGCACAGCCAAAAATAAATAAAAATATTTTTACAGACTGTGATGTTATGGGAAGAATAGACAGATGAAATAGAATAGAGAGCCCAGAAATAGACCCACATACTTAAAATCAGCTAATCTTTGACAGAAGATGAGATGGTTAGATAGCATCACTGACTCAATGGACATGAATTTGAGCAAAGTCCAGGAGGTAGTGAAGGACAAGGAAGCCTGATGTGCTGCAGTCCATGGGGTCGCAAAGAGTTGGACATGACTTAGTGACTGAATAACAATCTTTGGCAAAAAGAACAAAGGCAATACAGTGGAGCAAAGACAGTCTTTTTAACAAATGATGTTGGAACAACTGGACATCTACATGCAAAAAAAATAAATTTAGACACACCTCTTACACCCTTCACAAAATTAACTTAAAATGGATCACAGACCTCAGAGTAGAATACAAAAATATAAAACTCTTAGATTATATAGGAAAAACCTAGATGGTCTTGGGTATGGTGATGACTTTTTAGATACAACATCAAAGTCACGATCCATTAAAAAAAATAATAGGTAATCTCGACTTCATTAAAAAACGTTCAAAGACCTTAACAGACACCTCACCAAAGAAGATATACAAGTGGAAAATAAGTGTAAATGCAAATTAAAACAATATACCACTATACAACTGTTAGAATGGCCAGAATGTGGAACACTAACACCACCAAATATTGAGCAACAAGAATTTTCATTTTTGATGGAAATGCAAAATGCTATAGTCACTTCAGAAGACAGGTTGTCAGTTTCTTACAAGACTATGCATACTGTATACAATATGGTATTATCTTCTATTCTGAACAGTGCACTTCATGGAAGTGAGGCGTCTGTAAATGACTATGTGGATTGAACTTTAATCCCTATGCGCTCAAGACACATTTCTTGAACTAGTGAAAAATACTAATACTATTATTACTCATCTGTAGAAATGTTAGTGATTCAAACCTGAATCATGAATTTTAATGTATTGACACACCAAAATAAAATTTGTCTAAGACTCTTAAAAAAAAAAAGACTATACACATACTCTTAACATATGATTTGGCAGTCCTACTCCTTGGTATTTACCAGAAGGGGTTGAAAACTCATGTCTACACAAAAGCCTGCACACAAATGTTTATAGCAGCTTTATTCATAGTTGCTGAAACGTGGAAGCAACCAAAATGTCCTTCAGCAGGTGAGTGGATAAGTAAACCATGGTACATTGAGACAACAAAATATTATTCAGCACTAAATAGAAATGAGCTATCAAGTCATGAAAAGACATGGAGGAACCTTAAATGCATATTGCTAAGAGAAAGAAGCTAATCTGAAAGGGCTGCATACGTATGATTCCAACTATATGACATTCTGGAAAAGGTAAAACTATGGAGATGATAAAAAGATTATTGGTTGCCAGGGGGCTGGGGAGAATGGGGAAAGGATGAATAGGAGCACAGAGGATTTAAAGGGAGGGCAAATACTCTGTATGTTACTATGTGATGGATACAGATTATTATACATGTCTACATTGACACGTAAGGATTTGTCTATACCCATATAATGTATGACACCAAGAGTGAACCTTAACAGGGAACTATAGTCAATATCTTGTAATAAACTATAATGAAAAATAATCTGAAAGATTATGTATGTGTGTATATATATATATAAATATATATATATAAAAAACTGAATCACATTGCTGTGGACCTAAAACACTGTAAGTCAGCCGTACTTCAATAAAGTATATATGTTTAAAAAAGAAAAAAGTGAACCTTAATGTAAACTGTGTATTTTGGGTGTCTGTGAAGTGCCAGTGTAGGTACATCAGTTTTAACAAAGGTACCACCTGGCGAGAGATGTTGATAGTGGGTCGGGCTATGCACATGATGGGGAAGGGGTATATGGGAAGTTTTTGTGCCTTCTCAATTTTGCTGTGACCTAAGATTGCTGTAAAAATTGTCTTTAAAAATGCAAATGTTCAATAGAGTTCATAATAACAGAATAAGATTTGCTAGCTTTGTGAAGCTCCTCTTTGTGTGTGGGGTTTTTTTAAAATGTATTTATTATTCATTTTTAGCTGAATGGGTCTTTGTTGCTGTGCTTGCTTTTCTAGTTGCAGAGAGTGGGGGCTATTCTTTGATGCACTGCAAGGGCTTCTCATTGCAGTGGCTTCTCTTGTTGCACAGGCTCTAGGGCACACGGGCTTCAGTTGCAGCGTGTGGCTTTAGTAGTTACAGTCCCTGAGCTCTCGAAAAAGGCTTTGTAGTTGTGGTGCAGGGCTGAGATGCTTCATGGCCTGTGGGATCTTCCTGGACCAGGGATCAAACCTGTGTCTTCTGCATTGGCAGGCAGATTCTTTACCACTGGGCCACCAAGGAAGCCCTGTGTCTAGTTTTGTTGGGACTAGAAGGGGAAAATTTAAAAGACTGTGGGTGTGGCAAACAGTGCCTGCTTCAGTGGTGACTGGTATTAGAGGATGGAGGGTATGGAGCAGTAGCGGCTGCTGAAGGGATACCATCCTTAGACTAAGTGAGGCTAAGGATGTGATCCAGGACCAGGCAGAGCGCGAGCCAAGTAGGGAGCAGATGGAGGGTCTTTCTGGTGTTGGGTCCTGATTGAGGTTGGGCAGAGCTGGGAAAGATTTTTTGCTTGCTCTTATTCACATTTTACTCTCCCCTGAAACCAACTGAAATGGAGAGAAGAATATGTTGGAGAAAAATAACAAGTTAATCCCAACCCAGGAACTGAACTCAGGTCTCCCACATTGCAGGCAGACGCTTTACCCTCTGAGCCAAGGGGGAGACCTAATTGGGAAAGGAACTGTGCTATTAAGTTACACAGGACTTTTGTCCAAGTAGCATTCCTCCTTTGCATCTTCTCCTCAGACCCACAGTCCCAAGTCAGCAGAAAGCTTCGGCAGAAGGATTCCTCAGGCTTTGCCATAATCTTAGCATGTTTAATCAGATGGGTCAAATGTGAAACTAATTTGGAAAGCAGTAATTTATTCTCTTGATCCAAGCTGATGATTTCATAATAATAATCACATGACCTGGGATGATATAAAGGTAATTTAAAGTTATTTCCTCAAGTAGAATTTTTGTAGTAGAATACTGTCTGCTGAAAACATAAGAAACTATATACACTCATATTGTCTACTTATGTTAGGAATTAATAGCAACTGCTGAAAAAAATGATTTTAGTACCTGTTAGATTTCAACATTAAAAACTACTTAAAGTACTGTTCCATCACAGGTTGAACTGCCAAATAGACTCTTCTTTCTGATTGGCTTGAAATGCATTTTTCTTTGAGCTAAGATTTACATGCTGTGCTCATGTATAAGCACCTCCTATTGCCTTTGACTATTTTTCTTAATGGAAATCTCTTTTTTCCATTGTATTTATTTGTGTAATTTAATCAATTCTTCTACCAACTAGAAAAAAGATTTATTTTAAATGGAAGTGGTATATATACATATATATGTATTTCTTGTTTTATAAGTAGTATATGTACAGGTTAAAAAAATTCAGAAGACTATAAACATGAAAAAATTCTCTCTATAATTATACTATCCAGAAATAATTGCTTTTATTATTGTATATACATTTAGGAGTTTTTATGTGCCCAGTAGCACAGTCTATAAAAACATAAAAATATACTATTGTACATAATGCTTTATAGTGTTTTTTCTACTTTACGTTAGATCATAGACATTTTTGTTCATTCATATAGATTACATTGTTACTTTTAATAGCTGGATAAAAATTATGGATGTACCATTTTTTAAACAGTATTTCTACTGATGGTCATTATTTAAGTTTGTGATTTTTTTTTAGAGTCACATGAGTAGATTGGGAAGGAGTTCCATGAAGTGTTGTTTAGTCAAAAAAGCAAGATGCAAAACTGTACTTATAATATGATTTCATGTTAGTCAAACAGTAAAATAAACTATTTGTGTCAGTTGTAGAAAATAAGTGTGCAAAAAATATGGAGGATGTAATTCAAGGATACATTTGGGATATATATCCTAGATAGGCTTCCCAGGTGGCGCTAGTGGTAAAGAACCCACTTGCCATTGCAGGAGACTTAAGAGACGCAGGTTCAATCCCGGGGTTGGGAAGATCGTAGATACCACGTATATAGAAAAGGTACTGCTGTGGGTGGAAAAGGAAGAGAAAGGGATTGAGGGATGCAAACTCAAAAGTAAAAGAAAACACTGCACTAAAACAGTAAACTATATGTGCTACTATACTTTTTGTTAAATTGTGGATAAGGGTAGGCACATGTTTAAGTGAATTTATAAGTTTTTCTGTGCTTAAAAATAGAATGAAAAAAGAGTGAAAATAATGGATCCAAGGTTGATGCCTAATGACCCCGGATATAACCACTTTTAAAAATAAAATCAGCCATTAAGAAGTTTTTTACTCTTATAAATGGGACTTTATAAACATGTTTGCATATATCTTTGCACACTCATTGACTTATTCCCCATAATAAATTCCTAGGAGCACAATTGCTCGGGCAAAAGGGTGTTTTAAGGGTTTGATATATATTTAGTCACTTGTTAGTTAGGCTTACCTGTTTGTATATTCATCAGCAGTTTATGAGAATGCCTGTTCTTCACAAGTTCATTGATGCTAAGTACTTTCAATCTTTTAAATCATTTCTTATGTGATACAATTAAATAGCATCTTGCTGTTTTAATTTTCTTTGATTATTAGTTATGTTCATTATCGTTTCATATGATTGTTAGAAGTTTTACTTTTTGTTTTCTGACCTTTACTCATTTTTCTGTGGCTATTTAACGGTCTTATTGATTCACAAGGGCATTTTACATAGGCTGTTTAACTCTTAATCATATATGTTGCAAAACCTATTGACAGATATAAAGTGATTATATCAAGTTTCAATTTTTAAAATAATTTCCCCTTTTTAGGGCAGATCCATATACTTTTCCTCCTCCTCCTACTAAGTACCTGCCCATTCCTTCGAAGTACACGGTGGGCACTCAGACTGATTATCGGGATGCTGAAGTTCAAACAGACCCGTATTCTCCAGAATATGTAGTATGTCAAGATTCCATCCCTGAGCTCCTGACCCTGGCTACTCTCACTTGGGGTGAGTTGGAAATTCTTTTGAATGTTTGCAGGTGACAGTCCTGATGACCACGCATGCTATTGAGTTCTTAGAAATGACACACACAGAGGCAACTATGGTTTAAAGTATTGCTATTTAAAGTATCTTGCTCAGTAGAGCTACTTCATAGACTGGTACACTTTCTGTTAGATTTGTTCAAAGAGAGATATGCCCTTATCATTGTAAGGACACTTCTTGTCCTTTTTCCCTGAAGCTGAAGTTACATTTAGACTTAATTTTGTGGTTACTTTGCTGATTACTTACCTCCCTCTTCTCACTGTTTCTCTCAGTAAATCAGCTCCTTTTCACTGAGAAATTTATATTCTTTTTTTACACATAAATTTTTTTTGAGTATATAATACTTAGTGCATATTCTAACATGTAATACACATGACATATGCATATTCCAACAAGTAGTAATATTATAATATGCATCATGTGTATTGTAAATATAGCAATAATATGCATTTTGCACTTTCCAACAAGTAATAATATCCTCTTACTTTGCTAAAATATCTTGGGATTTATCAAGGCTCTCTTATACACTTTATTTGATGACTTGGATGATTTCTTTTGACATTATATCTGAAATGCTCAGAAAGTCACTCTCAGAGTATAGAAATTCACTCTAGGCTAGGCCTTTATAATGTGAAACTATAAAAATTAATAAGAGAAGGGACCTTTAAAAATTATTAGAAATTACCTTATTAAACTCATTTGATTGTGCCTAGGAAGCTGAGAACCAGAGAGACTGATTCCTTGAAGGTCATGGAAATACTTAGTACATTATAATGATTTTTATTAAAATCATTTTGTTAAAATGAGGTTACTTTTGTTTTCCCAATGTAATGAATTGCTGTGATCAAATATGTGTTAGTAGCAACAAGGATGCTCACATCTAAGTTCTAGTTTTGATTCTTGTTTCTTGGCTCACTTCTTGGATCTAGAGAAAGCATTCTTGACACCCACAGTTTAAAGCAGAGACCTTCAGTCTAGATGACAGATTCAGAGTATGCTGAAATCTTTCCCTCACCTTTGAACACACAAAAAACATAATTATGAAAATTAATAACCACACTTAAAATCAAGGAAGAAAATCAATCGTTTAGCAGTGGAGACTTCTTCCTAAAAGGGAATCTGTGATGATGAGCAGGGACTCTGAATGGTGAGGAGCCAGACCTGAGTTACCTGATTAAACTAAAGGAGGGAGAAACTTCCCTCCTGCCTACAGGTAGGGCTGAAGCCCAGTGCCTGCCAGTCTAAGCCAGGTACCCCTACCTGCGGCCTTGAGCTTTACCTCTTGGTGTGAGAAGGGCTTAGCTTTGAGCTGCAGAAGGACTGGGGCCACGCCCTTGAAAACAAGAGGTTTAGGTAGGGGCTCAGAAATGCTTCACTTGGTAAAGACCTAATTGGAGCCCTGTGCCTGGCAGCTCTGGGGTTGAAGTTGTCAGTAAAAAGCTCCAATGAGTCAGGCCTACCTCCTCGTTGGTGAGGCCCTGGGTAAAAGTTTAAATGGAGGCCTACATATTGTGTGTGTAGACGTTTAAACATTATAAATCAAGCTACTGTCTGTTAGATAAAATACATTCTATATTTTTCACAAATCTTTATAAAAAGCTGAAAGGACAAGTGTACATTTACAATTCTTAGACTCCTTGGGATGGCACACTGGCATGTGGCAGCAATGGGAGAGGCTGCGCCTGGTGGCTGGCCCTTTTCTCTGGCTCTGTTCTTCATCATGAGGGGCTTGGGTGCATGCCTATGATCGCCTCTCCTGCCCTGCTTTTCCATTTTCTGTTTAGACATCCTTGCAAACAGCTGCTATGTGGCTACCCCTTGGGCTTAAGGGGTCTTCCCTCAGGAGTCTGAATCTTGTGAAGTGGCCCATGTAGATTTTGGAAGTGGGCTTGGCGCTGTTTGTGCAAGGAATTCCAGGCTCCCTAAGAGACAGAGTACCTCCAGGTGGGCATTCTGTAGTATCTTTAAAGTGCTGTGGGAAAATAACCCAAATCTAGAATTCTTACACCAGCCAAACACTTACTCAGGCGAAGAGGTGAAATAATGACACTTTCATAGGACAGAACATTTCATAGGTCTATCTCATAGGATATGGTAAACACTAATTAAATTCATTTATATAATGTGCATAGGCCAATGCCTAGTATGTAAATAAGCATTCTATAAATGTTAGCTATTAATCTGAATAAGGGAAGAATAAAAGGACATCCTTGAACATACTTCCAAGTTCAGTCGCTCAGTCATGTCCAACTCTTTGCAACCCCATGAACTGCAGCATGCCAGGCCTCCCTGTCCATCACCAACTCCCAGAGTTTACTCAAACTCCTGTCTATTGAATTGGTGATGCCATCCAGCCTCTATCATCCCCTTCTCCTCCTGCCTTCAATCTTTCCCAGCGTCAGGGTCTTTTCAGATGAGTCAGTTCTTTGCATCAGGTGGCCAAGATATTGGAGTTTCAGCTTCAGCATCAGTCCTTCCAATGAATATTCAGGACTGATTTCTTTTAGGAAGGACTGGTTGGATCTCCTTGCAGTCCAAGGGACTCTCAAGGGTCTTCTCCAACACCACAGTTCAAAAGCATCAATTCTTCAGTGCTCAACTTTCTTTATAGTCCGACTCTCACATCCATACATGACTACTGGGAAAATCATAGCTTTGACTCAATGGACCTTTGTTGGCAAAGTAATGTCTCTGCTTTTTAATATGCTATCTAGGTTGGTCATAACTTTCCCTCCAAGCAGTAAGTGTCTTATAATTTCATGGCTGCATTTACCATTTGCATTAATTTTGGAGCCCCCCAAAATAAAGCCTGTCACTGTTTCCACTGTTTCCCCATCTATTTGCCATGAAGTAATGGGACCAGATGTCATGATCTTAGATTTCTTGAATGTTGAGTTTTAAGCCAGCTTTTTTCATTCTCCTCTTTCACTTTCATCAAGAGGCTCTTTAGTTCTTCTTCACTTTATGCAATAAGGGTGGTATCATCTTCATATCTGAGGTTATTGATATTTCTCCCAGCAGTCTTGATTCCAGCCTGTGTTTCATCCAGTCCAGCATTTCTCATGATGTACTCTGCATAAAAGTTAAATAAGCAGGGTGACAGTATACAGCCTTGACGTACTCCTTTCCCTATTTGGAACCAATCTGTTGTTCCATGTCCAGTTCTAATGGCTGCTTCTTGACCTACACACAGATTTCTTAGGAGGCAAGTCAGGTGTTCTGGTATTCCCATCTTTTGAAGAATTTTCCACAGTTTGTTGTGATCCACACAGTCAAAGGCTTTGGCATAGTCAATGAAGCAGAAGTAGATGTTTTTCTGGAACTCTTTTACTTTTGCTGTGATCCAGCGGATGTTGGCAATTTGATCTCTGGTTCCTTTGCCTTTTCTGAATCCAGCTTGAACATCTGGAATTTCATGGTTCATGTACTGTTGAAGCCTGGCTTGGAGAATTTTGAGCATTACTTTCCTAGTGTGTGAGATGAGTGCTATTGTGCGGTAGTTTGAGCATTCTTTGGCATTGCCTTTCTTTGGGATTGGAATGAAAACTGACCTTTTCCAGTCCTGTGGCCACTGCTGAGTTTTCCAAATTTGCTGGCAAATTGAGTGCAGCATTTTCACAGCAGCATCTTTGAGGATTTGAAATAGCTCAACTGGAATTGCGTCACCTCCACTAGCTTTGTTTGTAGTGATGTTTTCTAAGGCCCACTTGACTTCACATTCCAGGATGTCTGGCTCTAGGTGAGTGATCACAATATCATGATTATTTGGTCGTGAAGATCTTTTTTGTATAGTTCTTCTGTGTATTCTTGCCACCTCTTCTTAATATCTTCTGCTTCTGTTAGGCTCATCCCATTTCTTTCCTTTATTGTGCCCATCTTTGCATGAAATGTTCCCTTTGTATCTCTCATTTTCTTGATCAGATCGCTAGTCTTTCCCATTCTATCATTTTCCTTTGTTTCTTTGCACTGATCACTGAGGAAGGGTTTCTTACCTTTCCTTGCTATTCTTCGGAACTCTGTATTCAAACGGGTATATCTTTCCTTTTCTCCTTTGCCTTTTGTTTCTCTTCTTTTCTCAGCTATTTGTAAGGCCTCCTCAGACAACCATTTTGCCTTTTTGCATTTCTTTTTCTTGGGGATGGTCTTGATCCCTGCCTCCTGTACAGTGTCCTAAACCTCCGTCCATAGTTCTTGAGGCACTCTGTCTATCAGATCTAATCCCTTGAATCTATTTGTTGCTTCCACCGTATAGTCATAAAGGATTTGATTTAGGTCATACCTGAATGATCTAATGGTTTTCCCCTACTTTCTCAATTTATGTCTGAATTTGGCAATAAGGAGATCATGATCTGAGCCACAGTCAGCTCCCAGTCTTGTGTTTGCTGACTGTATAGAGCCTCTCCGTCTTTGGCTGCAAAGAATATAATTAATCTGATTTCACTATGGACCATCTGGTGATATCCATGTGTAGTCTTCTCTTGTGTTGTTGGAAGAGGGTGTTTGCTATGACCAGTGCATTCTCTTGGCAAAACCCTGCTTCATTCTGTACTCCAAGGCCAAATTTGCCCATTACTCCAGGTATTTCTTAACTTCCGACTTTTGTATTCCAGTCCCCTATAATGAAAAGGACATCTTTTTTGGGTGTTAGTTCCAGAAGGTCTTGTAGGTCTTCATGTATGCATGCATGCTAGGTCACTTCAGTCATGCTTGACTCTTTGTGACCCTATGGATTGTAGCCTGCCAGGCTATCTTGTCCAAGGGATTCTCTAGGCAAGAATACTTGAGTGGGTTGCCACTCCCTCCTCTGGGGGATCCTCCAGAACTAGGGATCGAACCCACGTCTCTTGCATCTCCTGCATTGGGAGGTGGGTTCTTTACCATTAGCGCCACCTGGGAAGCCCATAGGTATTCATAGAACCTTTCAACTCAGCCTCTTTGGCATTAGTGGTTGGGACATAGACTTGGATTACTATGATGTTGAGTGGTTTGCCTTGCAAACAAACTGAGATAATTCTGTCATTTTTGTGATTGGACCCAAGTGCTGCATTTCAGACTCTTTTGTTGACTATGAGGACTACTCCATTTCTCCTAAGGGATTCTTGCCCACAGTAGTAGATACAACAGTCTTTCGAATTATATTTGCCTTTCCTGCCCATTTTAGTTCCCTGATTCATAAAATGTTGATGTTCACTCTTGCCATCTCCTGTTTGACCACTTCCAATTTATCTTGATTATGGCCTGACATTCCAGGTTCCTATACAATATTGTTGTTTACAGTATGAGACTTTACTTTCACCACCAGATATCCACAACTGGGCTTTGTCTCCGCTTTGGCTCAGCCTCTTCATTTTTCTGGATTTATTTCTCCACTCTTCTCCAGTAGCATATTGGACACCTACCAATCCAGGGGGTTCATCTTTCAGTGTCATATCTTTTTGCCTTTTCATACTGTTCATGGGGTTCTCAAGGCAAGAATGCTGAAGTGGTTTGCCATCTCCTTCTCCAGTGAACCATGTTTTGTCATATCTCTCCGCCATAACCCAGCCATCTTGGGTGGTCCTATATGGCATGGTTCAAAGTTTCATTGAGTTATACAAGGCCATCATTTTGGTTCATTTTCTGTGATTGTGGTTTCTATTCTGTCTGCCCTCTGAGGGATGGGAGTCCACACTTCCTGATGGGAGGGTCTGGCTGTGGGGAAAACTAGGTCTTGCTCTGGTGGGCAGGGCCATGCCCAGTAAATCTTTAATCCAATTTTCTGCTGATGGGTGGGGCTGTGCTCCCTCCCTGTAGTTTGGCCTGAGGCGGCCCAGTCCTAGAGTTTGCAGTCTCTATGGTGGAGCTGTAGGGTCTATGGTAGGGGTAATGGTGACCTCCTCCACAAGGACTCGTGCCAGTACATTGCGCCTCCCAGGCCTGTTGCTGTCAATACCTCTGACCCTGTGGCAGGCCACTGTTGACCCATGCCTCTGTTGGAGACTCCCAAACACTCATAGGGAAGTCTGGCTCAGTCTCTTGTGGGGTCACTGCTCCTTTCTCCTGGGCCCTGGAGCACATATGGTTTTGTCTTTTCCTTCCAAGAGTCTATTTCCCCAGTCCTGTGGAAGTTTTATAATCAAATCCCACTGACATTCAGTCAGATTCCCTGGGGGTTCCCAGTCCCTTTGCCAGATCCCCAGGTTTGGAAGCCTGTTACGGGCCCTAGAACTTTTGCAACAGCATGAGAACTTCTTTGGTATAATTGTTCTCCAGTTTGCGGATCGCCCGTCCGGCAGCTCTGTAGTGGGGCTAATGACGACCTCCTCCAGGAGGACTTATTCCACCTGCCGTGCCTCCCAGCACTGCTCCTGCCGCTGTTCCTGTCCCTGTGGGAGGCCACTGCTGACCCCTGCCTCTGCAGAAGACCCTCACACACTCAAAGGCAGGTCTGGCTCAGTCTCTCGTGGGGATCACTGCTCCTTTCCGTGGGTTTTGGTGCACACAAGATTTTGTTTATGCCCTCCAAGAGTCTCTGGCAGATATGAGGTTTGATTTTAAATGTGATTGCACCCCTCCTACCATCTTGCTGCTTCTCCTTTGTCCTTGGATGTGGAGTAGCTTTTCTTGGTGGTTCCAACATTCTCTTTTTGATGGTTGTTCAGTAGCTAGTTGTGATTTTGGTGTTCTCACAGGAGAAGATGGGCACACATCCTTCTACTCCACCGAATTAAATTTGTATACTTTTTGGGTAGTGTGGACATTTTAACAATATCAGTTCTTCCAATCTAAAACACAGGATATCTTTCCATTTCTTTATGTGGTTTTCAGATGCCTTCATTAATATTTTATAGTTATCAGAATATAGGTCTCTCACCTCTTTGGTTAAGTTTATTTGTAGGTATTTTTCTATTTTTGATGGGATTATGTTTTATTTTTTCTTTATTATTGTCTGTTTTTCTTTAATTTTATATTGAAATATAGTTGATTTACAATGTTGTATTAATTTTTTTGTACAATGAAGTGATTCAGTTATATATATATAAACACATTCCTTTTCATTTCTTTTCCATCATGGTTTATCACAGGATATTGAATATAGTTCCCTGTGCTATGCAGAAGGATCTTGTCATTTATCCACTGTGCATATTATTGTTTGCATCTGCTAACCTCAAACTCTCCCTCTATCCCTCCCCCACTTCCTGTCCCCCTTGGCAGCCACAAGTCTGTTCTCTGTGAGTCTGTTATGTTTTGTAGATAAATTTATTTGTGTCATTTTAGATTGTACATATAAGTGATTTCATATGTTATTTGTCTTTCTCCTGACTTAGTTCACTTAGTATGGTAATCTCTAGGTTCATCCATATTGCTGCAAATGGCGTTAGTTTGTTCTTTTTACGGCTGAGTAGTATTCCACTGTATATGGACATTTAGGTTCTTTCCATGTTATGGCTATTATGAATAATGCTGCTATGAACAGAGGGCTGCATGTATCTTTTTGAATTGTAGTTTTGTCCTGATATATGCCCAAGAGTAGGATTCCTGGATCATATGATAACTCCATTTTTAGTGTTTTGAGGAACCTCCATACTGTTCTCCATAAAGGGTCCACCAATTCTCACCAACAGTGTGAGATGGTTAGAAAATAGAATCCAACAACACATTAAAGAGATCTTACACCATGATCAAGTGATGGGATTTTAAGTGGGATTTTTTTTTTTTTTTTGCTTTCTCTTTCTGATAGTTCATTATTAGTATATAGAAAAGTGATGTGTGACAGTATCTTAAAAAGATGACTGACACGTCCCTGATGGTCCAGTGGCTAAAACTCCATGTTCCCAATGCAGGGGGCCTGGGTTTGATCCCTGATCAGAGAACTAGCACTCACTGGAAAAAACCCTGAATGCTGAGAAAGGAGGATCCTGAGGGCAGGAGGAAAAGGGGGTGACAGAGGATGAGATAATTGGATGGCAATACCAACTCAATGGACATGAATTTGAGCAAACCCCGGGAGATAGTGAAGGACAGGTTAGCCTGGCACGCTGCAGTCCAAGGGGCCACAAAGAGTCAGACAGACTTAGTGACTGAACAGCAACAGAGAACTAGATCCTGCCTGCTGCAACTAAGACCTGGCACAGCCAAATAAATAAATTTTAAAAATAAGTTAGTAGATGACTTACCATAACCAAATGGGTTAATCACACAAATTCGAGTTTAGTATAATATCAGAAAACCAACCAATGCATTTTGCCATTTTAACAGAAAATATCAGAAAATGCTCCAGTAGATTCAGGAAAAGTAGTTTGATAACATTAGACATGCATTCATGTTGTAAACGCTAAATGTTGGGATCAGAAGGAAATTTTAGTAATTTAATAAAGGTTATCTGAGATAAACATAACACTAAACATAAGACTTGAGAAGCTTTATCCTTAAAATCAAGAAAAAGACAGTGATTCCTTTATCACCACTATTATTTAGCAGTTCAGGGAAGATCCTAGCCCAGAACTTTTTCAACTAGGCTGTGACCATCAACCCCAGGGACATTTGGAAATTCCATAATAATGATAAGGCAAATGGGTTGGGTTTGGGGGAGCTAGGCTGGCATGGATACTAAACATCCTGCCCTGCATGGGGCAGGCCCATCCAAAAATTAATTGTTTGCCCAATACGGTGTTAATAGCATCCTGGTTGAGAAATAATTGAGTTAATGCAGTAAAATAAGAGAAGTAAAATTAGGTATGTGGATTAGAAAGAAGAAGCAGAACTATTTTTACTTGTAGGCAATGTACTCATTTTAAAAATTTGAATGACCAGAACTAAGAATCTCAGCTCTTAGATTATATGAAATCTACATATAATTTTACTTCTTCCTTCCCTGGTAGCACAGATGGTAAAGAATCTGCCTGCAGTATAGGAGACACTGGGTCTATCCCTAAGTTGGGAAGATCCCCTGGAGAAGGGAATGGCAACCCACTCCAGTATTCTTGCCTGGAGAATTCCATGGACAGCCATGCGATTGCAAAAAGTCAGACATGACTGAGCGACTAACACTTTCACTTTCTGACTTGGATGCATTTTTCTTTCTTTCTCTCTCTCTCTCTCTCTTTTTTTAATTTTTTTTGCCAATTTCTCTGGTTAGGGCTTCCAGTACTATGTTGAATAGGAGTGGTGAGAGTGTGCACTCTTACCTTGTTCCTGATCTTAGAGAAAAAGCTTTTAACCTTTCACTGTTGAGTATGGTGTTAGCTGTGGGCTTCTCTGTATCATTTTTGTTTCATATTTGTTTCTAGAGAGGGAGTATAGTGTAGTATGTAAGACAGCAAGGGCCAGATTGTCATGGGCAAATTCTGGGTTTCACCACTTACTAACTATGATCTTCTGCAAGTTATTTTGATATTTCTTTGTATTTCAAAAGATGGATTTTTCCAATATGGAACATTCCAAGGTGTGATTATTTAGTAATCACCTAATATCTTTAAATACTTCCATGCAAAAAAATGTCTTCTAACTGAATTGCTAACAAGAGAGAGTGCAGGGCACAGATAATACACTCTTAGGCACATGTGGAGACATATCCCAATATCATTTCATCTTGTCATAACCTTGAATTTAAAGAGGACAGGAACTGAGAGGGAGTCAATTAAATACTAGTAGGTACGTGAGTGTGTCTGTGTGTTTCTTAAGTGTTCTGCCTCATCCTCTAGGTCGAGGTCTCCCGGCAGGACAAGCTGAAGTAGAGATGATAGAACGTGCCCGGGAGAAGCGTGCTTGGGAAGACACCCTGCCCCCTCTGAGTGACACCTCCCAGTTTGAGAAAAGGAGGCGGATGATGAATGCCATGGAGAGGAAGGAGTGGGCCTTCAGAGAGCAGGAGATTGAGAAGTAGGTTCTCAGTTACCCAGACAGTTGCTCCTACACTAATGGGATTAATGTTAATACTTTTAAGCAATAGAGCAAATAGAGTTCCCAAATGTAGGGGTTTAAAAGCAATCCTTAACTTGTAGAGTTAGGAGACTGGGTTTCAGGAGCAATAGCTCCATTATTTTTTCTCCAATAATATATATATGTATATATATATGTATGTGTGTATGTATGTATAATGCCTTCTTTATGCGTGAAGTTCAGTGTGGAACCCAGATTTGAACAATTCCTCCCAGCATCTCTGATCTTCTCTTTTCTCTTTAGTAACTTATCTAGACTGTCACAGAGTTCCACTGATTTTTGCAAAATGTCTTTCAGACTTTCCCTTTCTGTTCCTTACCAGTGCCAGGATCCCTTGACTTTGACCCTCTTCCTATCCATCAAACAGCCTCCTGGCTGACCCTGTCTCTTCCCCCTGGTACCGGATTCAGTCAGGACCCCTTGGGTTCTAGCTGCAGGTAATAAGGCATTTATATTTAAAAGACAAACTGTGGAATGTTTCAGTTAAGAGATGACCTCACAGTACATAAGTAACAATATGCTAGGGTATTTCTGGTTGAATTTTTAGCCATTTTAACTGATGTATTGTAGAAATGATGAGGACCAAAAAATTGCAGCTCCTTAGCAAGAAGAGGGGGAAGGGCAGTTCCGGAGGTGCCCTTTGTTCCTGGGCTAAGGTGCTTCCTTGCTCAGAGCAGTGCCACCAAGCCCCTGACAATGTGCTGTCTCTGCTGAGGCCCCACTTCTCCCTTGTGAATGTGGCACATCTCAACCCTTTCGATCCTCAAGTGCTGAGTTAATGGCTACTGTAAAGAAGCCTTTCCCACCACCCTGCTCCTTCCTCTTGATAACTGGGAATAGCACTGAAAGAGGTGCTCTGCCATTTCTTCTCCCACAGAAGTCTTTTCATTCTTCTGCCCTGGTGGTTTTTTTTGATCCCTGTGTTGTAAATGTTGGTTTATATGCCTACTTCATTGAAACAGTGTCTCCTTGAGACAGTGCATCTTGTTCACCATTGTTTTATTCCCTGCCTGGCATAAGTATTTGACAAATAAATGATTGAATAAATTATTATGTAAAATTTTAAGTAAGAGTAAAATGTTCAAATCTCTATTTTAGAAAGGAAAATCTTGACCACTACATGGAACAAAGATTGGAAGGAGGCAAGACTAGACTAACACCTAGAGTCCGAGTCAGGAGAGAGATACCCAAGACATGAGCTAGGGAACAGATGTAAGGAGTGTTTTAGAGGAGGGAAGAAGGTAGGAGAAGTGGGTTTCTGTAGGTTTTTTTTTGAAGAGATAATTGGAGATTCAAGTAGTTGGAAGTTCTGGTTCAGAAATATCTGGGCTGAAGTAGATATTTTAAAGTCATATGTACACATAAGCAAGGTAGTCCTGGAGAACAATGAGAAGGTGAGGTAAAGGGAAGTGAAGAAGGAATATCCGTATGTGTCAGATGCTGGCATTTTCACATTCACCACTTAAGGTGGCGTGCCACAACCACATTTTCTCTCAGTCCTCCTGTTCCTTAACCTTCCAGCAATACCTGTCGGCCTGAAACTGTGGACAAACATTTTTCTGTTCACTTAGGCCCTTCTGCCTAGAGATATACCCATATAATATTCTTCTTATATAAAGACTATTGAGTGCCTACCCCAACCCCCAACTCATTTTCCACACTTTTGCCAGAGTGTTCTTTTTAAAATGCATGAATATGGTACCAGCCTGAAGAGAAAGTCCTATTTTATGGCAAATGTTCCCTTTCTTTAGTAGAGCATCCTGTCTGAGAGACCATAGGCTTCTTTATGATTGTAATTTGCTTGAAGATTGCAGGAGATGCGCCTGGAAGTTCTAAAAGAACTGCTGAAGAAGCGTGACGAGAATCAAAATGAAGTGAACATGGCACGCTTGAATGCCCAGTGGTCTAAACTACAGGAAGCAAAGGAGGCAAAGTTGGCACAGATTCAGCGCAAGCATGTATCAGGTGATGGCGGAGCACCAACCAGCAAGAGAATGGAAAAGCTGGCTTAGCTTTGGGTTTTTGACCAAAGCTGATTTAACTGTGATAGAATTCCTTTTTGGTCCTAGTGTTATTTAACTGATAAGGGACAGGAGATGAGTTATTTCTCGAAAGTAGAAGAGTGGAAGAAAATTCATCACTAAGGAAAAATCAAGTAATGATATTCTAACGGATAGCAGATTGTTGGCACTATGGACTCTGTGTGTGTGTGTAGGTTTGTTGTGTGTAGGTATTCAGCCCATATTCGTAGGCTGAAGCCCTGGATAGAGAGCTTTATTTCTCAACCTGTTTTTCATTATTTCCCACTAAAAGAGACATTCAGATATCTTTTTTCCTACTTATTCCCCTTCCATGAAATTAAAGAAACATTTTTTAAAGACCCCTGTGCTGGGTCTTCTTTTCCATGCAGGGGCTTCAGTAGTTGTGGCACGTGGGCTTAGTTGCCCCATGCCCGGCATGTGAGATCTTAGTTCCCCGACCAGGGATCAAATCCATATCCCCTGTGTTGCAAGGTAGATTCTTAACCACTGGACCAGTAGGGAAGTAAGTCCCTCCCATGAAATTTTAATACCATAGGTGTACTATATATCTGTTTATATACTATAAATATATCTGTACTTTATACATAAAAAGAGAAGTCAAAAAAAAAAGAAAAGTCAGTGGAGGATTAAAACTGACTTAATAAAAATTTTTAATTAAAGTTTAAAAAGTTTTAATTTATTAGCATTTAGCTTTATAGCTGTACTTGCTGAGTAACTTTTAATATAATTTATTTACTTATAAAAGTTGTACTGCATCATTTATATATGCAGATTAGCAATCTATACACATAATAATAGCAATGTAATCACAGTAAAGAATTATTCAAAATTTTCCTAGTAAAACAATTACAAAAATTAATTTCTTAAAAATTTTTAGTGAACTTTTAACTTTCTTGATGTGAGAAAATAACTTTTAACTTAATTAGTTGCTACATATGCATTTAGATACTACCAACATTTTTTTCTTTTCAGTAGTTGACATAATAGCAATGGGTTGACTTTTTTTTTTTCTCGTTACTCCTTCTGTCCCTCTCTCTTCACCCTCTGGGATCACCTCACAGTAAACTACCTGCACACATGCCTTTATCTCAGGTTCTGTCTTTGGGGGAACCCAGACTAAGAAACAACTCAAATGTCACTTCCTCCAGGAAGACCTTCAAGGACCCCTGCTCCCAGAAAGTCAGGTCCTTGTTATCTGCTCTCAGTGTTATTTGCCCCTGAATTTTTTTGAGTGTGTAAGAAAATGACTTTTCACTTAACTAGCTTTTAGGTATGCAATTAGATATTGTCAACAATTTTTTCTTTTCAGTCCTTGAAATCACCAGTGATGGGTTGACTAATTTTCTTAAATAACTAAGGCTTCCCAGGTGGCTCCATGGTAAAGAATCTGCCTGCTAGTGCTGGAGACACCAGTTTGATTCCTGGGTGAAAAAGATCCCCTGTAGAAGGAAATGGCAACCCACTTCAATATTCTTGCCTGGGAAATCCCATGGACAGAGGAGTTTGGTGGGTACAGTTCATGAGGTTGCAAAAGAGTCGGAGACAACTTAGCAATTAAACAAAAACAACAAAATAAAATATAAAGTATTTTAATTATGAAATTCCAAGTCACACACAAAAGCCCTGAGGGTCACGTATAAATAACATTCAAAAGGCAGCAGTGGTACATGCAGCCACCTCTTACAATATGGCTTCAAAATCTCACAATCTGGTTTTACACCCATTGAGAGTACCTGATGTAGAGCCTTCAAAAGGGGATGGGTCTGTGATGGGACTGAAAGAAAAGGAGCAGGTAGAGGTAGTAATCCTGACTCCTTAAATTAGTAAACTATTATGTACAGCTGAGCCTGCCAAATAATTCTTAAACTATAAGCTTGGATATATTCTAATTTATTCTGGCATTAGCCAAGATGACCAGAGATTTTTTGAAGAACTTGTAGTCTTCCTTCCCTTTTAATTATTCTCTTAGGAGAAAATAATTCCCTCAGTCTCTATTGAAGACATATATTTTTCAGTTATTTGAGTTTCTTTCATTCATTGCACAAATTTTATTTCTGGTCTAGAGCTTTTATAACTGGAATGCAGTTATAAAAGATTTTTGATGAGTACCAATTGAGGACACTAGCTGATTAGCTTCTGTCATATCCACCTGTTCTTTGTCAGGCTGCAGTGAGTTATCATGATGAAATTTATTCAGCTCGGTAGTCTCCCTGTGAATAAAACTACAATGGGTTTACTAGCCTGTATTTGGATCATTCAGAAAAATATTTTAGAGATAGTCATGGAGGTATGTTTTATTTTAGCAATCAGAAAACTTATGGGAAAGGGGAAGAATATAGAAGGGAAGTTGGAGAGAAGAAATATCATCAAGGATTATTGTGATTATGCATCACAGGTCTATGGACCTCTATCTCGCCTTGGTCGTTTCCCAGACAACAATTCAGAGGACTTTGTAGTAAAAAACCACTATCTCAACACCTATGAAGGTAAGCAGTTCCTATAATTACAAGCCTAGTATAAGAGAGTTATCTTAGAAATATAAATTATAGCAATTTAGATTAAAAGTTAATCAAAAATAAAATATTTGTAAGAAATAGCCATTACTTTCACAGAGAATAAATTTGTTTGCATAATGAAAAAAAAATAGCCATTACATGTTTGGTATTATTAATAATGAGTTCATAGACACCAATAAAAACTGTCAAGACCCAAATAAATGGATACACTATACAACAGTTTACCAAGCAGTAAAGTCAATAAACTACTAAACATTTAAACATGTTTAATGTCACTAAAATCGAAATTATACAAAAATAAAATAGAAAAAGTTTTTATACCAGGTTTATAATGCAAACAAGAAATATGTAATGAAATCGACCCTTTATGAAGAAACACCAGAATACTAGTGGGCAAGGGGATGGATAAACTAGGGGATAAATTAATGGAGAGGGTTATACCTGTTGTAAAGTCTAAGAGAGCCTTAATTAAATTATTTAAATTTCAGTTGAGAGCTTGGAGAATCATATGGCAAGATCGTGCATGGACAGTCACACCACTGAACTTGCACCTCTGGCTGACCCTCTCCAGAGCTGACTGTGATAACCTGGTGTACAGCCACCACACACCACATGGTGGTGCCATGTGTCATGTGGTCATTAACTTCCTGTTTATTATTGTGGTATTATTACTGTTTGGTAGGACAGTGGTTTCATTTTAGAATGCATTTCTTATTTTACAATCTAAGTTACCAAGAATATAAGTTATTTATATAGAAATTTCCTCTGTATTTCAGAGACAATTCAATTATACAAGGTTCACCTTATCAGTAATTCTAAATAAAACCCCTTGGCAAACCGCTAATAAAATTAACAGTATGTTTTCAAATGATACATTTAAGCACCAGACACTAATCATGTACTTCCTTTCCATAGGATTAGTTGAACTTGAGTCGTGTCTCCCAGATTTTGTGACACAACCCCGAATCAAACCACCAAAACCAAAAGTCACTACTACCAAAGATGGTTTTCTAAAGAGGGCTGCAAGGATGGACCACGAGTTGGCAGAGGTTCATAAGGTATGCTTCTTTTTTTTTTTAACTTTCTTAGCAAATTTTATTTATTTTTATTTATTGGAGGATAATTGCTTTACAATGGTGTGTTGGTTTCTGTTGTACAACATGAATCAGCTGTAAGTATACATATATCCCCTTCCTCTTGTGCCTCCCTCCCACCCTTCTTGATCATCACAGAGCACTGAGCTGAGTTCCCATCCGGATGACAAGATGCTTCTAGTGGGGCTTTTGCAGAGATATACTGCACTCCAAAACTGAGCTTTGTCTTGGGCAGCAGTGTCCAGTAGTTCTCAACACAGAAGCCTACATTTTTTTCTCCTCTCTAGAGGAGAGAGGTGGTTGCCTGTGTTGTGCTGAATCAGAGTTACCCCCACATTTCAAACCATAGGAAAACGTCTTGGAGGGTATTCTCCCCTTTTGCAGAAGTCACGGTACTTTTTAAAAATGGTTCTGACTTGGAATCTACCCAATAAAATATGACACAGCATTGACGTATATCTAGCATGCAGGATTACTGTTGGTTTTAATAGTGTAATAGGCCTTATTTTCTTCCTTTAAATTTGTTATCATCATGAAGAAAGGGAGTCATGTTCAGCATCCCTCTCATCTAGTTTAAACTCAGCTAAATGAGAAAGTTTGATGGTCATCCCATGAGCCAACTGGGCAGCTTCATCCATTAGCTGGCCTTTCTCTTTTCTTAATTGGACTATAGGTGTTCAGACTTGTATACTTTTGAATCTGTAGCTTATGATTATGATTGTAGTGCTTAGTCTTTATGCTGCATCAGAATCACCTGGAGGGCTTGTTAAAACACATGCTGCTGGGCCCCACCCCCAAGGTTTCTGATTCAGTAGGGGAGAGAGGCCTGGAGTATTGGCATTTTTTGCAAGTTTCCAAGGGATGCTGATGCTGCAGGGACCACACTTTGAGACTCACTGATTTATGACATACCCTCATCACTGGTCCAAGCATGTTTGTTTGTTCAGTTAGTAATAGCATAAGGATCCAGGGCTTCCCTGGTGGCTCAGACAGTGAAGAATTTACCTGCAATGCAGGAGACATGGGTTCAATCCGTCGACTGGAAAGATCCCCTGGAGAAGGAAATGACAACCTGCTCTAGTATTCTTCCCTGGAGAATTCCATGGATAGAGGAGCCTGGTGGGCTATAACCCGTGACCCTTAGACATTATAGATAGTGACCCTTTGCGACGGACACTACTGAGCAATTAACACTTCCACTTTCCAGGGAACTCACACTGAAGATAAAAATTAGGTCCTTAACAATGCAAGAATTGGGACCTTTTAAATAGTATATCTATGTGGTTTTTTCCTACCTCATCCTGCAGTCTCTTTACTGATTCTGAATTCTATGTTCATCATTTTTTCACTTTCTTTAAGATGGTTTTGTAGATATTCTTATTAGAGTATGGAAGTTCCCTTCTATTCCTAACCTACTGAAGCTTTTAATAATGTGCTTATGTTTTGAGCTTTATCAAATGTTTTATCCGCATCTATTGAGATAATTACATAGTTTTTCTTTTAAAAAATTACTATTCTATTAAGGAACATTTATAGCTTTTTATAAATGTTAATTTGTCCTCTCATACTTAGTACTTCACATACTTAGCCATATTTGGGCTTCCCTGGTGGCTTAGCTGGTAAAGAATCCATCTACAATGTGGGAGACCTGGGTTTGATCCCTGGGTTGGAAAGATCCCCTGGAGAAGGGAAAGGCTACCCACTCCAGTATTCTGGCCTGGAAAATTGCCTGGACTGTATAGTCCATGGGGTTGCAAAGAGTCGGACATGACTGGGTAACTTTCACTTAGTATGAACATAACATGGTCAGACTGTATTATTTTTATTACATTGTTGAATTTGATATACTTATATTTTGTTCAGAATTTTCATTGTGTATTCATGAGGGAAATGGCTTTATTTTTCATACTCAGGAAGAAAAACTATGACTATATGTGACACTGGTCTTAGAGTTATACAGGTCTTCTGAAATGGATTGGAGAGTATTCCTTCTTTCCTTCTTTGGAAAGAATTTAAATAAGTTTAAGATGATCTGTTTCTTCAGTTTGGTACCTATTCGTATAAAATTATCTGAAACAGATGTTTTCTTCATGGGAAAAATTCTTAAACACTCCTTCAGTTTTCTTACAACTTATAAAACTTTGTGCATTGTATTGGTAAATTATGTTTTCTTTACAGATTCTATTTCACCTAACCTTTCAGTATTTTTGCATATGGTTGTTGATATTATTACTTTAAAATCTTTTTAGTGTTTATCTATAATCATGCCCATTCTTTTCATTCATCAAGTTATTTGTCCTTTAACTCTTTTCCTTAATCAACTTTACTGAAGGGTTGTTTATTTTCTTGGTATTTTTTTTCAAACATTGAACTTCTGATTTTGTTGGTTTTCTCTGTTGTGTATATTTTTTCAGTTTCATTAGTTCCCACTCATTTATTTTATCTTTCTTTATACTTTTTTTGGGTCTGTTTTGTAGTTATTTTCCTAACTTACAATAGAAATGTAGCTCATTAATTTTCAGGTACTCATCAGTTTTGCTTAATATTTAAAGCTAACCATTTCCTTCAAAACACTGATTTTGGTATGTTCCATTAGTTTTGATATATAGTTTGGCATTATTGTTAATATCTTTTTTTTTAAACATTCATTACGACTTTTGAACCTGTATTTAACAATGTGTTTTAAAATTTCCAAACATGCAGGAATTGTAATTAATTTTCTAATTAATTTCTCAATTGCTCTGTGGTCAGAGATCCTAGCCTGTATGATACGTATTCTTTGAAATTTAGTGAGGCTTGCTTTGTGAATTAGTATAATGATTTTACATATAAAATAATCTAAGTCCACTTTCAAATAATATGTCATGTGGTTACTGTATAGCAGATTATTCTAATTCTGCTGTACTGTCCCTGTGACATTGCTGTCATTTATTTCACTGATCCTATGCTATAATCACCCAATACATTTTTACTCTTATAGTTTTAGCAGTTATCCTTTAGAGAAATTAAAAATAAAAAATATTTTATTTTACCTTTATTTATTCCACCTCTTCCACTCTTCCTTTTTTTAAAAAATTTTTTTTTATTTATTTATTTTTGGTTGCACCGGGTCTTTGTTGATGTGCTCAGCTTTCCCCAGTGGCGGAGAACAGGGAATACTCTCTAGTTGCAGTGTGTTGGCTTCTGGTGGTGGTGACTTCTCTTGCTATGGAGCACAGGCTCCAGGGCGCACAGCTTTCCTGGTTGTGCGCCCAGGGTCTAGAGCGCAGGCTCGATAGTTGCAGCACCGGGGCTGACTCTGTGGCATGTGGAATCTTCCCAGACTAGGGATTGAACCCTTGTCTCCTGCATTGGCAGGAGGCTTCTTTACAATGGGCCACCAGGGAAACCTCACTCTTCCTTTCTTAAATAGATCCAAGTTTCTGACCTATGTTCTTTATCTCCTTCCTGAAGAACTTGTTTCACCGTTTATTACAGGGCAGGTCTACTGGGAGTGAACTCCCTCAGTTTTTATTTGTATCCGGAAGTCTTTACTTCTCCTTTACTTTTTATTGAGATATAATTCATGTACCATAAACTTAACCTTATAAAGTATACAATTCATTTATTTTTAGCATACTTAAAGATTGTTCTCCCACTTACCTGTGGTAATAGGATGATATGCAATTTCTCAAATTATGAGAGAGAAAAGCATTCAGTATGGTAATGTATTGGAGAAGGAAATGGCAACCCACTCCAGTGTTCTTGCCTGGAGAATCCCAGGGATGGGGGAGGCTGGTGGGCTGCTGTCTATGGGGTCGCACAGAGTCGGACACAACTGAAGCGACTTAACAGCATGTTAATGTAATTCTTTGAAAGCAAAGTTATAAGACAGTAATAAAACTTACATTAATTTCATGTTAAATATCACTCACCTTGTATCTATGTTAAGATAGGCTATCTACTCCAAGACAGTCTTTTTTCTTATTAAAGTACAGTTGATTTACATTGTTAGTTTCAGGTATACAACACAGTGATTCAGTAGGTTGTCTTTTCATTTTGTTGATGGTTTCCTTTGCTGTGCAAAAGCTCAAGTTTAATTAGGTCCTGTTTGTTTATTTTTGCTTTTGTTTCTTTTGCCTTAGGAGTTGTTACTGTTGTTTAGTTACTAAGTCACGTCCAGCTCTTTTGTGAACTCATGGACTGTAGTCCACCAGGTTCCTCTGTCCATGAGATTTCCCAGGCAAGAATATTAGAGTGGGTTGCCATTTCCTTCTCCAGGGGATCTTCCCAACCCAGGGAGTGAATGCGTGTCTCCTGCACTGGCAGGTGGATTCTTTACCATTGAGCCACCTGGGAAGCTCTTGCTTAGGAGACAGATCCATAAAAGACATTGCTACAATTTATGTCAAAGAGTGTTCTGCTTATGTTCTTTACTAGGAATTTTATGGTCTCCAGTCTTACATGGAGGTCTTTAATCCATTTATTTTTGTATATGATGTGAGCAAAGTTTCTAGTATCCTTTTTAAAAATTATTTATATATTAATTTTTTGGTTGGACTGGATCTTCATTGTGCGCGGGCTTTCTCCAGTTGCAATGAACAGGGGCTACTCTTTTTCGCAGTGCACAGACTTCTCCTTGCAATGGCTTCTCTTGTATAGCACAAGCTCTAGGCACACAACCTTCAGTAATTGTTACACAGGGGTTCATTAGTTGTGGCTCACAGGCCCTAGAGTGCATGAGCTCAGTAGTAGTGGTGTACGGGCTTAGTTGCCTGCAGCATGTGGAATATTCCTGGGCCAGGGATCAAACCTATGTCCCTTACACTGGCAGGCAGATTCCTATCAACTGTACCACCAGGGAAGTCCTCTAATATTATCCTTTTACATGTTACTGTCCAGTTTTTGCAGCACCACTTATTGAAGAGATTGTAATATCTCTATTGTATATTCTTGTGTCTTTTGTCAAAGATTAATTGAAAATAAGTGCATGGGTTTTTTTTTCTGAGCTCTTTATTCTGTTCTGTTGATCTATGTGTGTCTCTTTATGGCAGTATCATACTGTTTTGATTACTATAGCTTTGTAGTATAGTCTGAAGCCAGGGAGCAAGTTAACTCCAGATTTAGTCTTTTTTCTTAAGATTGCATTAGTAATTTGGAGTCTTTTGTGATTCATATAAATTTTTGGGTTATTTGTTTTGATTCTGTTGAAAATGTCATAGATATTTTGATAGGGATTGTATTAAATATGCAGATGGCTTTGGGTAGTATGGACATTTTAACTATTATTCCAATCCAAGAACACAGGTTATATTTCCATTTCTTTGTATCCTTTTCAGATTTCTTCATCAATGTTTTATAGTTTCAGAGTATAGGTATTTGACCTCAGTGGTAAGTTTATTCTTTGGGTATTTTATTCTTTTTGATGTGTTTTCAAATGGGACCATTTCTTTATTTTCTCTTTATCATATTTTATTATTAGTATATAGAAAGCAACAGATTTCTGTATATTACTCTTGTATCCTATAACTTTAGTGAATTAATTCACTGGTTCTAATAGTTTCTTTTATGGAAATTTTAGGTTTTCTATATATAGTATCATATCATTTGCAAATAGTGACAGTTTTACTTCTTCTTGTCCAATTTGGATGCATTTTTTCCCTGTCTGATTGCTGTGATGAGAACTTCCAATACTATATTAAATAGAAGTGGCAAGAGTGGGCATTCTTTTTTTTTTTTTTAAGAGTGGGCATTCTTATCTTCTTTCTGATTTTTGGAGAAAAAGCTTTCAGTTTTTCACCATAGAGTATGATGTTAGTCCTTGTGAGTTTGTGATAAATTACTTTTATTATATTGAGATATGTTGCCTCTGTATCCACATTAGTGAGATTTTTTTATCATGAATGAATGTTGAATTTTGTCAAATGCTTTTTCCATGTCTGTTGAAATGATTATATGATTCTTGCCTTTCCTTTGTTAATGTGATGTATCATATTGATTGGTGAATATTGAACCATCTTTGCATCCCTCAAACAAACCCCATTTGATCATGGTGTGTGATTCTTTTTATTATTGTTGATTGGGTTTGCTGATATTTTGTTGAGGATTTTTGTATCTATATTCATTAAATATATTGGCTTGTAATTTCCTTTTTTTGCAGTATCTTTGTCTGGTTTTGATATCAGAGTAATGGTAGCCTCAGAATGATTTTGGAACTTTTCCATCCTCATCTATATTTTGGCAAAGTTTGAGAAGGTTACCTTGGTAGAATTCCCTTGTGAAGCCATCTCATTCTGAACTTTTGTTTGCTGGGAATTTTGTTGTTTTTATTTTGTTTGTTTGGTTTTGATGGGGTTTTTTTGTTTGTTTGTTTTTACAAATTCAAGTCACTAATAGTGATCTATCTGTTCAGATTATCTATTTCTTCCTGATTCAGTCTTGGAAGGTTATATGTTTCTAGACTTTTGTCCATTTCTTCTAGACTGTCCAATTTGTTGTCATATAACTATTCATATTATTTTTAAAATTTTGCTTATTTTTAGCCATGCCGAGTCCTCACTGCTGTGCCAGCTTTCTCTAGTTGCAGAGAGCAGGGTCTAGTCTCTAGGTGCAGTGCACAGGCTTCTCATTGCAGTGGCTTTTCATGTTGTGGAGCACGGGCTGTAGGGTGCACGGGCTTCAGGAGTTGTGGCATGTAGGCTCAGTAACTGTTGCAGCTTCTAGGCTCTAGAGGACAGGCTCAGTGGTTGTTGCACACAGGCTTAGTTACTCCATGGCATGTGGGATCTTCCCAGATCAGGGGTTGAACCTGTGTCTTCTGAATTGGCATATAGATTCTTTACCACAGAGCTACCAGGGAAGCCCAGTATTTTCTTATTTTTGCATCTTTGTGATATCAGTTATTATTTTTCCTCTTTCATTTCTTTTTGTGTTCATTTGAGTCCTCTCTCTATTCCTCTTGATGAGCCTGGCTAAACGTTTGTCTTTGTGTTTATCTTTTCAAAAACTAGTCCTTGGTTGTTTTTTTTAATTGTTTATTTGGTCTCTGTTTATTTATTTCCTAATGTTTATTATTTCCTTGCTTATGCTGACTTAGGGCTTTATTTGGTTTTCTTTTTCTAATTACTTTTGATGGAAGGTTAGGTTGTTCATTTTAGATTTTATGTTTTTTTTTAAGCTTTGTTTTTTTGTTTCTTGAGGTGGGCCTGTATCATTATAAACTTTCCTGTTGAGACTGCTTTTGCTGAAATCCATCAGTTTTGGAAAGTTGTGTGTCCATTTTCATTTGTCTTGGGTGTTTCATCTTTGACATCTTTGTTGACCTATTCTTTTTCTCAGTAACACATATTTTAGTCTCCGTGTGTTTGTGCTCCGCACCCCCCGCCCCCCCGCTTTGTTTTGCTATAACTGATTTTTAGTTTCATAGGTTTATGGTAAAAAAAAATGCTTTATACCATTTCTATTCCCTTAAATTTACTGGGACTTGTTTGTGGCCTAGCATGTGATCCATCCTGGAGAATGTTCCCTGTGCCTTAGAAAACAAACTATATTCTGCTGTTTTTGGATAGAGTGTCCTTAGATATCTATTAAGTCTAACTGGTTAGTTGTATCATTTAAAATTGCTATTGTCTTATTGATATTCTGTCTGGGTGATCTATCCATTGACATAAGTCAGGTGTAAGCCCCTACTATTATTATATTATTATCAATTTCTCCCTTTATGTCTATTAATGTTTGATTTAAATATTTATATTTAGGTGTTCCTGTAATGGGTACATATATGTTAATGAATGCAATTATCTTCTTCTTTATTGATGTTTTATCTTTATATAAAGCTCTTCTTCATCTCTTGTTAGACTTTTTTAAAAGACCTACTTTATCTGATATGAGTATTGCTACCCCTACTTTCTTATTTCTATTTGAATGAAATATCTTGTTCCACCACTCACTTTCAATCTGTGTGTGAAGTGAGTGAAGCTGTGAAGTGGGTCTTAATTTAATCTTCTAAGTAGCATATAGATGCTACTTATTTTTAATCCATGTCTTTTGTTTGGACCCTTTATTCCATTGATATTCAAAATAGGTATGTACTTATTACTATTTTATTACTTGTTTTCTGGTTGTTTCTGTAGTTCTCTGTTCATTCTCCTCTTTGCTTCTTCTCTTGTCATTTGATGATTTCCTTTAGTAGTATGCTTATGTTCCTTTCCTCTCCATTTTTGTATATCTGTTGTAAGTTTTTGATTTGTGGTTACCATGGGATTCATACATGTTGATCTATAACTACTTCTTTCAAACCGGTAGTAACAAGTTCAGACACATTCTAAAAGATTTACCTTTTTTACTCCTTCCCCATAAAAGTATGGCTGAAAACTTTCCAAACTTGAAGAAGGAAACGTATTCAGGTATAGGAAGCACATAGTGTCCCAAACAAGATGAACCCAAACAGACCCACACTAAGACATAATTAAAATGGCAACGGTTAAACTCAGGATTCTGAAAGGAGCAAGAGAAAAACAAAGAGTCATGTACAAGGGAACCCCCACAAAGCTATCAGCTGATTTTTCAGGATATTTTGTGTTTTAATATCCTATTTTATGTCTTCATGTTTATACCTTCATTGTGTATTATAGTTACAGTTACTTTTACAGCTGTTATCTTTTAACCTTTGTACTTGCTTATTCAAGTGGTTGAAACTTCAGTTCAGTTCAGTCGCTCAGTCGTGTCCTACTCTTTGCGACCCCATGAATCACAGCATGCCAGGCCTCCCTGTCCATCACCAGCTCCCGGAGTTTACTCAAACTCATGCCCATTGAGTCGGTGATGCCATTCAGCCATCTCATCCTCTGTCATCCCCTTCTCCTCCTGCCCCCAATCCCTCCCAGCATCAGGGTCTTTTCCAATGAGTCAACTCTTCGCATGAGGTGGCCAAAGTACTAGAGTTTCATCTTCAGCATCAGTCCTTCCAATGAACACCCAGGACTGATCTCCTTTAGGATGGACTGGTTGGATCTCCTTGCAGCCCAAAGGACTCTCAAGAGTCTTCTCCAACACCACAGTTCAAAAGCATCAATTTTTTGGTGTTCAGCTTTCTTCACAGTCCAACTCTCACATCCATACATGACCACTGGAAAAACCATAGCCTTGACCAGACAGACCTTTGTTGGCAAAGTAATGTCTCTGCTTTTTAATATGGTTGAAACTTAGCCCTTACTATATATTTGCCTTTCTTAGTGGGATTTTTCCTTGACTATAGTTTCTTTTTTTTTTCCTTGACTATAGTTTCTTAATTCTTGTCATAGGGTTTTTTAATTGAGAGAAGACCCTTTAACATTTCTTTTAGTGTAGGTCTAGTATTGAACTTCTTTAGTTTTGTTTGTCTGAGAAATTCTTTGTCTCTCCTTCAATTCTAAATGATAATCTTGCTAGATTACAGATTTTTCTCTTTGGACACATTATGAATATATATTATGGCCCTCCCTTCTGATTTGCCGAGTTTCTGCTGAAAAATCAGCTGATAGCTTTATGGGGGTTCCCTTGTATATGACTCTTGTTTTTCTCTTGCTCCTTTCAGAATCCCGAGTTTAACCATTGCCATCTTAATTATGTCTTAGTGTGGGTCTGTTTGGGTTCATCTTGTTTGGGACACTGTGTGGTTCCTGTACCTGAATATGTTTCCTTCTTAAAGTTTACAAAGTTTTCAATCATACTTTTAACAAATATACTTTGAGCCCTTTCTCTCTCTTTTCTTCTTCTGGAACTCTTGTAACACAGATGTTGATATCTTTGATGTTGTCCCATAGATCTATTAACTATTCTCATTTTTTTGTTTTCCTTTTCCTGTTCTGATTAGATGATTTCTGTTATTCTGTCTTCCAGATCACTTATGTCTCCTCTTTATCACCAGTAACCTATTCATGCCTTCTAATGTGTTTTCTTTATTTCAGTTATTGTATTCTTCTTTGTTCTGACTAGTCCTTTTTTATATTTTTTAGTTCCTTGTTAAAATTCTCATCGTGTTCATCTATCCTTTTTCCTAATTCAGTTAGCACACTTATTACTGATGCTTCAAATTCTTTGTCTGGTAAATTGTTTATTTCTGTTTAATTAGTTGTTTTTTCAGGTTTTTTTAAATGTCTATATTTATTTAGTTGTCTGTGCTGGGTCACGTGAGATCTTCAGTTGTGGCACACTGACTCTTAGTTGCAGCATGTGGGATCTAATTCCCTAACAAGGGATCAAACTCGGGCCCCTGTGTTGGGAGCATGGAGCCTTAGCCACTGAACCACCAAGGAAGTCTCTTTCAGGGGTTTTGACTTACTCTTTCAGTTAAGACACATTCTCATTTTGGTTTTCTTTCTGTTTCTATGAAATTAGATTAAACAGTTACCTATTGTGGTCTTGAAGGGGTGTCCTTATGTGGGAGCATCCCTATCCAGTCTGTCTGTACCCAGTGGATTTGGTGGGAGAGTTGGGTTTGACATGAACACAAGTGATGTTTTCTCAGGGCATGTTGGCATCTATCGCCTTGGTAGGAGGTGGGGCTGGAGGTGGAGCTGCTAGGGCTGAAGCCAGTTGTAAGACAAAGCTTCCCCTCTGCTTGGTGGCCATCACCACCTTGTTGAAGGTGAGTTCCTATACCATGTTGTTGTAGCAGAAGCCCTGAGGATCGGGTCAAAGCTGGCTCCATTCCTTCCAAGTGTACACTCTCCCCCTTCTCAGCACTGGCACGCTTGCCCCAGATGAGAACAGTGCTGGAGCAGGGGGGGTGGCAGGGGTAGTTGGCATGGATTAGAGTGCAAACCTTGGCACAGGCCATAGTGGTCCCACTAGGACCAGAGATCTGGACTATCCCTGCTGCCCTGCCTCTGTCAGCACCAGAGATGGCTGCTCCCCCACCGTGTTCAGATGCTGCTTTATGTCTGAACCACTTCTGTATCTCACAGCCAAGTTCCCAAGAGGGCTGGAGCATTCTCTTGGCTCAGGCTGGTCTGCATGCCAAGGCATTCATGAGAAACCAACCAGCCACCCATGCAATTTTCAGCCCACCCTCTTTATTCTGCTTTATGAGCAATCAAGCATGCATATGCTCTTTACAAGCAGAGTCCAGGCTTCCTACAGTCCTCCTATTACTCCCACTGGCTCTCTAACCAGCCAAGGAGACTTGTCATCCCTATGTCAGACCCCAGGGCTGGGATGCTCAATATGTGACTCAAACTGCTCACTCTCTTGGGAAGATCTCTGCCTGTGTTAACTTCCTCCTCTTCTGAATCCCCTGGGAAATCTTGACTTAATCACTTCTCTTTTCTTTCTGCCAAATTCCATATGGGTCTTACAGCTGTATTTGTGCAAGAGTCTGTGAGTCTCCAGGTAGTTTTCACTGAGAATTGTTCCACATGTGTATTTGTAGAACAGTTTTGGAAAAATTAAATAGGTTTTTCATATGCTCAGCGGAGGAATTGAGTTCTGCATCCTACTCCACCATCTTGATCTCTTTCTTCAGACAAATTAGACTTTAAAACAGACTCTCCAATGAATCTTCTGTTGTCTAACAGTGCCCTCTCCATTGCTAACTACCACACAGTAGTCAGTTCTCTGTCGTATAGGACTGGTGATGCTTTCCCTCTTGAAACTGTTTTGTCAATTGAAATTTGTAGCACAGCTTCCTTGTTTGGTCTTACTTCACTGAATTTAATACAAGTCTTGGACATGATGCTCCATATGATAAATACTTAGGTGATCATGATGATATGAAAATGTATAGTTATTAGATTTTTACAGAGATGCACACGTGCACAACAGGTAAATTTATTAACTGTATGGCATGATGATTATTTACTGTTCATTATATGGAAGTGGATCACAATAAAGGTCTTCATCTTTGTGGTCTCCATGTTGAATAGACTGAGGAGGAGGAAGGTGAGAGGTTGGTCTTGCTGCCTCAGAGGAGGCAGAGATGGAAAAGATAGTAGAGGTGGAAGGGGAGGCCAGAGAGGTAGGCACACCCAGTGTAACTTTACAGAAATATATTTAATTGCTGTCTGACTTTTTTGCTTTTTCATTTCTCTCAAAATGTTCCTATATGGTACCAATCCTTCTTTCATCATTTGCTTTTTGTTTCAGTGCCTGTAACATAGAAGGGTCCATGTCTTACATGAAGTCAGATGCAGCCTTGAGTAATCAAAATTGTTCTCCCAGATCATGCATCAGTTGTTTTCTGTCACTGCTTCTTCTACAGCCTCTTCCTCATTGTATGGCACTCATTTGGAAGCAGTCACCTCCATCAAGTCAGCCTCTATTCATTCCTTCTGTTGTTGTTGTCCAGTCACTAAGTCATGTCCGACTCTGCGATCCCCATGAACTGCAGCATGTGAGGCTCATCTGTCCTTCACTGTCTTCCCAAGTTTGCTCAAACTCATGTCCATTGAGTCAGTGGTGCCTTCCAACCATCTCATCCTCTGTCACCTCCTTCTCCACTTGCTCTTAGTCTTTCCCAGCATCAGGGTCTTTTCCAATAAGTCAGCTCTTCATATCAGGTGGCCAAAGTATTGGAGCTTCAGCTTCAGCACCAGCCCTTTCAATGAATATTCAGGGTTGATTTCCTTTAGGATCAACTGGTTTGATCTACCTGCTGTCCAGGAGACTCTCAAGTCTTCTCCAGCACCACAGTTCAAAAGCATCAATGCTTTGGCACTCAGACCCATGTCTTGAAACCCTTCACCCCCCACCACCTTTTTAGCTATCTCCAGAATCTCTTTCATGATTTCCTTGAATGGCTTTGTCATAAATCCTGTGAAGTCATGCTTAAAATCTGAACACAACTTTCTCCAGCAGGAATTTATTGTTTGGAGCTTATTGACTTTCACAATTTTTTCTGTAACAGTGATGGCATCTTCAGTGGGAGACTTGCATGGTGTCTGCATTAATAATCCTTTAATAAATAATCCTTTCCATAAAGTACCATGTGTAACAAGCCTTAAAGGTCCTTATGACCCTCTGATCTAAAGGCTGAATTACAGCCATTGTGTTCGGGGGCAAGTAGATCACTTTGATGCCTTTGTTGTTGAACTCATGGGATCCTGAATGGCCAGGTATGACCTAAATCAAATCCCTGATGATTATACAGTGGAAATAACAAATAGACTCAAGGGATTATATCTGATAGAGTCCCTGAAGAACTATGGACGGAGGTTTGTAACACTGTATGTGAGGCAGTGACCAAAACCATCCCCAAGAAAAAGAAATGCAAGAAGGCACAGTGGTTGTCTGAGGAGGCATTGCAGATAGTTGAGAAAAGAAGAGACGAGAAAGTCAAAGGAGAAAGGAAAAGATATATCCATCTGAATAAAGATTTCCAAAGAATAGCAAGGAGAGGTAAGAAAGCTTTCTTAAGTGAACAATGCAAAGATATGGAGGAAAATGATAGAATGGGAAAGAATAGATATCCCTTCAAGAAAATCTGAGATACAAGGAGAACCTTTCATACAACGATGGGCACAATAAAGGACAGAAATGGTAAGGACCAAACAGAAACAGAAGAGATTAAGAAGAGGTGGCAAGAATACACAGAACTGTACAAAAAAAGGTCTTAATGACCCGGATAACCACGATGATATGGTCACAGACCTAGAGCCAGACATCCTGGAGTGTGAAGTCAAGTGGACCTTATTAGGAAGTGTTACTACAAACAAAGCTAATGGAGGTGATTGAATTCCAGCTGAGCTATTTCAAATCCTAAAAGATGATGCTGTTAAAGCACTGTATCAATATGTCACCAAATTTGGAAAGCTTATCAGTGGCCACAGGACTAAACGAGGTCAGTTTTCATTCCAACCCCAAAGAAGGGCAGTATCAAAGAATGTTCAAACTACTGTACAGCTGTGCTCATTTCACATGCTAGTAAAGTAATGCTCAAAATCCTTCAAGCTAGGCTTCAGCAGTATGTGAACCAAGAACTTCCAGATGTACAAGCTGCTGGATTTTGAAAAGGCAGAGAAACCAGAGATCAAATTGCCAACATCCATTGGATCATAGAAAAAGCAAGAGAATTCCAGAAAAACATCTGCTTGCTTCCCTCATGGCTCAGATGGTAAAGCATCTGTCTGCAATGTGGGCGACCAGCGTTCGATCCCTGGGTTGGGAAGGTCCCCTGGAGAAAAAAAGGACAACCTACTCCAGTATTCTCGTCTGGAGAATCCCATGGACAGAGGAGCCTGGTAGGTTATAGTCCATGGAGTCACAAAGAGTCGGACACGACTGAGCAACTTCACTTTCTTTCAGTTTTGTTGACTATGCTAAAGCCTTTGACTGTGTGGATCACAACAAACTGTGGAAAATTCTTCAAAAGATGAGAATACCAGACCGCCTGACCTGCCTCCTGAGAAATCTGTATGTAGGTCAAGAAGCAACAGTTAGAACTGGACATGGAACAACAGACTAGTTCCAAACTGGGAAAGGAGTAAGTCAAGGCTGTACATTGTCACCCTGCTTATTTAACTTATGTGGAGAGTACATCATGCAAAATGCTGGGCTGGATGGAGCATAAGCTGGAATCAAGATTGCCGGGAGAAATATCAACAACCTCAGATATGCAGATGACACGACCCTAATGGCACAAAGCGAAGAGGAACTGAAGAGCCTCTTGATGAAAGAAAAAGATGTATCCAAGGCGATGAAGGTGAAAGAGGAGAGTGCAAATGCTGACTTAAAAGTCAACATTCAAATTATTAAGATCATGGCTTCTGGTCACATCACTTCATGGCAAATAGATGGGGTAAAAATGAAAACAGTACAGACTGTTTTCTTGGGCTCCAAAATCACTGCCGATGGTGACTGCAGCCATGAAATTAAAAGATGCTTGCCCCTTGGAAGAAAAGCTATGACAAACCAAGACAGCGTATTAAAAAGCAGAGACATCACTTTGCTGACAAAGGTCCGTTAAGTCAAAGTATGGTTTTTCCAGTAGTCATGTATGGATATGAGAGTTGAACTATAAAGAAAGCTGAGTGCCAAAGAATTGATGCTTTTGAACTGTGATGCTGGAGAAGACTCTTGAGAGTCCCTTCGACTGCAAGGAGATCAAACCAGTTGATTCTAAAGGAAATCAACCCTGAATATTCTTTGGAAGGACTGATGCTGAGGCTGAAGCTCCAATAGTTTGGCTACCTGATGTGAAGAACTTACTCATTGGAAAAGACCCTGATGCTGGGAAAGATTGAAGGCAAAGAAGGGAATAACAGAGGATAAGATGGTTGAATGGCACCACTGACTCACTGGACATAAATTTGACCACTCTGGGATATGGTGAAGGACAGGGAAGCCTGGTGTCTATAGTCCATGGGGTTGCAAAGAGTTGGACATGACTTAGTGACTGAAAAACAGTGAACATCAACAGGGACATTGTCCAATATCTAAAGAACTTTAAGAGGCAGTCCTTTTTTGGCAAGGTACTTCCTGACTTTAGGAACAACGCATTAATTAATGGAAGTAATTCAGAAACCTGGAGCCTGTCCAGGCTTTCTTTTACAGCCAGAAAGATTGGCAGCTGGTGATTATCTTTTTCCCTTCAAGGCTAGGGTCTTAGCAGCTTTGTAGATAATGCAGTTCTGATCATAACCTAACTGCATTTGCACAAAAAGAGTTAGCATTTCCTCTTCTGCCTTGAATCCTGGTGCTTACTTCTCCTCCTTAGTAAAAAGTATCCTTTGTGGCATTTTCCCCCATAGTAGGGCACTTTCATCAGCATTAAAAACATGTTCAGGAAGATATTCTTTCCCCTCAATGATTTTCTTAATGGTGTCTGGGAACATACCTTCTGCCTTTTGGTCAGCAGAAGCTACTTCTGTTATCTTGGTTTACACCAAATCTCTTTAGAAAATTATCAAACCATCCTTTGCTGGCATTAAATTCTCCAGCTTTAGATCTTCACCTTCCTTTTACTTAAAGTTCTCATATAATGACTTCTTTTTTTTTTTTAATTGTGTGTGTGTGTGTGTGTGTGTGTGTGCGTGCTCAATCGTGTCTAACTCTGTGCTACCCATGGAATATGGAGCCTACCATACTCCTCTGTCCAGAAATTTCCCAGGCAAGAATACTGGAGTGGGTTGCCATTTCCTACTCCAGGGGATTTCCCAACCCAGGGATTGAACCCACATCTCTTGCATTGGCAGGCATATTCTTTACCACTAGCGGCATCTGGTAAGCTCTTTTGAATCATATTAGAGCCTATAGGTATGCCTTTTTTTTTTTCCCTCCAAACTCATCAAATTATGCTGTATCCTTTACTTTTGACTGTGCTGGGTCTGTTTCTGCATTTCTCTAGTTGTAGCCAGTGGGGCTATTCTCTAATTGAAGTGTTCAGGCTTCTCATTGCAGTGGCTTCTCTTGTTGCCGAGCACGGGCTCTAGAGTACATGGGTGTCAGTAGTTGCGGCATGTGGGCTTAGTTGATCCCTGGCAGGTGGAATCTTCTTGGACCAGGGATTGAAACTATGCCCTCTGCACTGGCAGGCAGATTCTTAACCCACTGAACCACCAGGGAAGTCCAAGTATGCTTTTCTTATAGCAATCCTGCATCCACATGAAAGCTTCATTTTCAACATGAGATAAGAAAGTGTTTTGCCAATGGTGCAAGGTTTTCACATCTGCTTATAACCATAGCTTCTTGAATTTCCTTTTCTTTTTTCACAGTGGTCCTTATGCTAGATTCATTTATTCTGAAATCGTGGGGAACTGTGGCTTCAGACCTCCATTTGTGGTTCATATAAAGCACTTCACCTTTTTCTTGTAATATCAGGACTTTTCTCTCCTTCTTGGGAGCAAACCCAGCATCACTAGTGACACTTCATATGGGTCCCATATTGTTACTCAAGGCTTACAGTATTGCACTAAACACAGTGAAAAATATACAAGAACTGCTAGAGATCACTTGTTACCATGACATGCAGTTTATTGCAGAGATGAATTGCTCCTTCAGATGCTTGGCGTTACCTTACATTTTAAGTGGACACTCACAATGCTTGTTGTTTTTCAGTCGCTCAGTCATATCCAACTCTTTGCAACTCCATCGACTGCAGAACACCAGGTTTCCCTGTCCTTCACCATCTCCAGGAGCTTGCGCAAACTCATGTCCATTGAATTGGTGATGCCATCCAACCATCTCGTCCTCTGTTGTCCCCTCCTCCTCTACCTTCAATCTTTGCCAACATCAGGGTCTTTTCCAATGAGTTGGCTCTTCACATCAGGTGACCAGAGTATTGGAGCTTTAGCCTCAGTCTCAGTCCTTCCAGTGAATATTCAGGGCTGTTTTCCTTTAGAATTCACTGGCTTGATCTCCTTGCTGTTCAAGGGACTCTTCAAGTGTCTTCTCCAGCACCACAATTCAAAAGCATCAATTCTTCAGCACTCAGCCTTCTTTATGGTCTGACTCTCACATCCATACATGACTACTGGAAAAGTCATAGCTGTGACTATATGGACCTTTGAAGGCAAAGTAATGTCTCTGCTTTTTAATGTCTCTAGGTGTGTCACAACACTTGAGTTCACAGCAAAAGCAACAGATGGTAGTTATGAATTTATTTTAGTAGTATAGTATGTCCTACAGTTAGTTTTGAGCAGTTATCATTTAATACTGCATCTTTGTTTACATTTCTCTTGACTTTGAATGGCATCACATATGGTCTGTAAATGTCTGTTCAATAAATTTTAACATTTTATAATAGATTTGTGTGTAGTCTTGGGAAAGATTAAGGGCAGGAGGAGAAGGGGGCGACAGAGGATAAGATCATTGGATGGCAACAATGACTCAATGGACATGAATTTGAGCAAACTCTAGGAGATGGTGAAAGACAGGGAAACCTGGTGTGATGCAGTCCATGGGGTTTTAAAGAGTCAGACATGACTTAGCGACTGAACAACAACGAAGTGATAACATAGACTAATAACTACATATATTTTATGCATTCATGACATACCTGACTTTTTCTATATTTCTAGGCTGTGTGGTTCATATGGAAGTTTTTTCAAATTGTCAAAAATCTCCAAAAAATTTTCCAATACATTTATTGAAAAAAACTCTGCATATAAGTGGATCCATGCAGTTCAAACCTATGTCACTCAAAGGTTAACTCTACTTTTAGACCACTGCTGCTTTCTGTTGATTCAGTAGTTTGGGTTATCATAGAGCTGTTATATATATATTTGCCATCAGATTTATTTTCAAGAAACTCAGAACCTCTATTGCAGCCATGGTAATTGGATGTGGTTCCAAATTTTACTCATAATTAGCATATTTTTTATAAATTTTAACTGTTGACTTAGTGTTTGTTTTGTCACTTATTTATGTTTTTGTGGGAAAATAGTGTAAAAATTATTAAATGATGAAAAAGTAATTAAAGTGTGGTTTTAAAATCACAGAGATCACATTTTTTGATACTTTTAAGCTAAAAACATCCCATGTCTGAAAATGGAACCAATGAACAAAACCTTATGTCATGTATAATTCTGTCAGGATTTTTGATGATTAAAAGTAAAATAAATATATATATAATGCATGTTGAAATAGAAACACATTCTTTCACAAGGAACCAAATGTGAAAATCTTGATGTGCTTGGCTTCAAAGTCAAGCTCTGTTCACTTGAGAACAATTGCCAATTAATACCCCTCATTTCCCCCATAACAATAAAATATACTAAATGCTTTAGTCATGCACTGCACAGGACATTTTCTGTTGCCCCAGGCAGTCATTTAAAACAGCAGATTAGCTTATGTGGAAGAACAGAAGTTGGGGGATTTGCTTGCATACACACATCGCAGAACCTTTTAAAAACTCAAAAACATTTTTTAAGTCTCCAAAACTTTTGATTAAAATGGATACACCCAGAATGTTTCATGTTTGTTTAGTGGGAAACTTATTCATGGAATATCATAGGTGCACCCTGGTTTGTACTTTCTCAAACTGGCCTAGCATGGCCATAGAGAAGATTGTTTCTGACTGATCTGGTAGTGGGAAAAATACAAATGTAAGAAATGACACTGTTTTGTTTTGTTTTGTTTGTTAAGAGTTCACTTTTCAGAGCAATTTTAGATTCACAGCTAAATTAAAAGGAAGGTAGAGATACTTTCTTATTCCCACATATGTATAACCTCCCCCGTTATAAATATCCACCACCAGAGCAGTACAGTTGTTACAGTTGCTGAACATATATTGACATATCATTGTCAGACACTGGTGTTATTTCAGGCATTGTTGGAAAAGAAGAATAAGGATTTCAAAGCAAAGAAGCCTATGCGTTTTCTTCAAAGAAAGCCAGTACCTCAACCTCGACTTCCAACTCCAACCCTGGAGATGAGTTCCAATGTAAGTTTGAGGCTTTTTTTATTTGAAAAGCTAAATTCAGCTTCACTGTCTGTTTATTCTCCAGATAGTTTGGGTTAAAAACAAACCTAACATAACCATGTTCATTTCCCAAGATCTGAATTACATTTCCTTTATCCTTTATTTCAAATGCACACAGAAAAAAAAAGCAAATTGAAATCTAAATTCAATCCTTTTCAAGAATAAAAACACAAAGAATGAAATCTTCCCAAGAAAAATAGGCATCAGAAGGTAATCCTGATGTATGTCAAATAAGAAGATGGAATGATGATCAGATACTGTAACTGTATTCCCACATGAAGTGGTTGATGATAGCTGGAATTAGCAAGGAATCATCAAGACAGGCCAGTTTCTGGGTTAAGATTGGCCAGAGAGCTCACTCTGACTCCAGGGCTATGCCTTACCTTCTCAGGGCCCCACACTCAGTTTGGTCAGCATTTCAAGAGTTGGTTAGGATTTAAAGGACTGACGCAGAAAACTCACAAGAAACTGCTGGAGATGCCACAAATTTGCAAATTTGTTATGTATAGTTAAAGCTATGGTTTTTCTAGTAGTCATGTACAGATATGAGAGTTAGACCATAAAGAAGGTTGACCACTGAAGAATTGATGCTTTTGCATTATGGTGCTGGAAAAGACTGTTGAGAGTCCCTGGGACTGCACAGAGATCAAACCTGTCTGTCCTAAAGGAAATCAACTATGAATATTCATTGGAAGGACTGATGCTAAAGCTTAAACTCCAATACTTTGGCCACCTGATGTGAAGAGCCAAGTCATTGGGAAAGACCCTGATGTGGGAAAGATTGAAGCCAAAAGGAGAAGGGGGCAGCAAAGGATGAGATGGTTAGATAGCATCACCAACTCACTGGGCATGAGTTTGAGCAAACTCCAGGAGATGGTGAAGGACGGGAGCCTGGCATTCTGCAGTCCATGGGGTCGCAAAGAGTTGGACACAACTTAGCAACTGAACAACAACAACATACTTTACAGAGAGAACTATCACTGCCTGGTATATCAGGATGTTGCTCTTGGGAGGTCAGTTTGTTCTTTCCCAACACAGGGCAGTTCTCACACAAAGCCAAACTGCACATAAGGTTGTGCTTTGCCAGAGCAGGGGAGTTGATGGGAGATCTCACTAGCACCTCCAATGGCTCTGAGATCTCGGGAGAGGTGGGAATGCTCCTGCTGACTGGCCACAATGCGCTTCTGGGCAGCATCCTCTTTTCTAGACTTTGTGCTGACCACTGCCTGTGGTTAACATGTCTTTCACAAGTGTTAATGCCATTAATTCCACTATTGATATCTTTTGCATTGAGGGGCTTTAACTAAATTTGTAGACTCTGTTCTTTTTTGCTTTTACCCATACTTATTTAAGGTGATTTTTGTAGATTGCTGATTTTGTCCATTATATTCTGATTTTACCAGTTTAGCTAAATTCTTGTGAAAAGCACCTCATTTTTAACTCCAATATACCCCAGCTGCATTCTTTGTCTCATGTTCATGTTCAGTCACTAAGTTGTGTCCGACCTTTGCAACCCCACGGAATGTAGCCTGCCATGGGGCTCCTCTGTCCATGGGATTTCCCTGGCAAGAATACTGGAGAGGGTTGCCATTTCCTTCTCCAGGGGATCTTCCCAACCCAGGGATCAAACCCTTGTCTCCTGCATTGACAGGTAGATTCTTTACCACTGAGCCGCTAGGGAAGCCTTCATTCTTTGTCTACTCATGATTAAACATGAAAAAAAAACTATTGCAAAAGGGATGTTATTAGCAATACCTAGTGCTTCAAGAAAGATTTTGTTGGAAAAGAATATAGAAAAAATGAAAATGGCTTAATTTGTAAGGATAGCATGACATTGGGTGAATTTTTTGCTTTTGATATAATTTACCAATGATATGAAAAATATAATGAATTTTGACAATACTTTAATGTCATGTTTAAAATCCTATGTTCAAAAAAGGATATTGTTTTATTTCTCTTTAAGTCCTTCTGGTGTCTAGCTTTTTTGCTAGATATAAATCTTCAGAAAAGTATTTGATGGCGACTGCTGAAGTTCTCAAGCTGCTTGGTTCTCTCTTTGTTTTTTTAGGAAGAAGAAGATATAGAAATGGCAGTGATCTACCTTCAAAAGTTGCTCCGGGGCAGAGTTGTTCAAAACATGGTGTGTAGGGTGGACCCCTGGCCCTGTTCTTCTCCTGTGAGACTAGATTCAGAGTGCACCCGTGCTTGTTTCCTTGGGGGTAAATTGCCTCCCACACCCCGCTGTCCTGTGGAACTATGCTATTGAGTTACCTACTCTTTCCCTTTTACTGCCATAGCTAGCCCAAGTGAGTGGCACAATATCAAGGAAAGAAAGGACCCGCCTGCTGTTTCCTGTAGTGTAACCAAGGCAGCATGAAGCTAATGTCTTCCATGGAATTGCTGAATCCAGCAGTTTTCATACATGAATTTTTACTATTAAGCATCACAAACCAAGTGGATTCTCTAATTTTCCACAGTCATAATAATCTGAGTTTGCATATTAGCTAGCAATGCATGAATAATAAATGGAATAGCTAAATAAATAACTATAGTTTTGAAGTCTTAACTGTGTATGCTCACATTATATATTCTTTACCTGTATCAGCACTTTTTTTTTCTATCAATTACCCATTTTACAGGTGAGCAATATGAACCTGAGTGAGATTATGTTCACTGTCAGCAAATTCAACTCTGGTCTTCCTGACCGCAAAGCCTTAGTCAGATCATTGTGCTTCTTAAGTTTAAAAAGGGACTGATGTAAAGCCTCAGCTAAAACATTTTTTCTTCCCCAGACAGCTATAACTCTTAAGAGACTCAGTTATGGTGAGTCAGTCCAGGGAGGCTGGATGAACACCTGTGTTCAGCACTATTCCCTATCCTCCTGGCATTATTTCCGCAGGAGAAACGCCACAGTGAAGTTCAGACAGCAGGTCGTGTATTCCAGACCAGGAGCAGATCTCTCAGAAAAGAAAACTGACCATGAAACATATCACCCCCAGGCTTCCTAGGGGAAGAGCGCAGGAAATGAAGGGAAGGCTCCAGTTTCTTAACATGACCCTAGAGTTGTCACCTTGTCTTGGAGGCATTTTAAGAAATTCAGTCAACAGTTAACTGATAGCTGAGTTCCTTCTCTGCCTGAACAGCTGAAGGAGCAGAAAACAGGGCTGACGCCTAGCTCTGTGGCATACACCTGGTCCGTGGCCCTGAGAGGCGGAGCAGAACCCGCTGTTCATGAGCGCCTCGCCAGTCACTGCCTGCAAGGCCTCGTGCCTGCACTGGCAATGCTGATTTGCGGGTCTCTCTGGTTTGATTTGATACAGATGTTTGAAGGGAAGGAGAAGCGACTGGAGTTGATCCAGGAGCTGCGCACCAGCCACGCACTGCAAGAAGATGACAGGCTGGTGAAGAAAGCCGAGAAGCAGGTGACCCTGGCCCTGCAGCGGCAGAGGAACTTGCACGAGCACAAGGTTCTTTCCTCTCCTTTCTTGTCCCATTTTCACCCTTGATTTTTATTATTGTGCAAACAACAGTACAGTAACAACAGATGAAGTGATGTAAAAGAATGGCTGATTCATGTCAATGTATGGCAAAAACCACTACAATATTGTAAAGTAATTAGCCTCCAACTAATAAAAATAAATGGAAAAAAAAAGAAACACCCCCCACAATCCCAGCATTTTTTGCCAGTGGCACTACTGTCCAAAATTTGAATGGACTGTATCCTCCCTGAGTTGAGTATGCTTATTTTTTTTTTAATTTGCAAAAAGGAAAGAAAAAAAGCTTTACTATTTTAAAAGGTTTTCTTTTCCAATTTTTCTTAAATATTTCTATTTAAGAAAATATAATATTTCTATTATATTTCAGTGGAAGCTAAGTAGAATGAATAAATACTGAAAGCAATAAGAAAAAGTGAGAAATGAGATTTTAAAAACTGTCCACACTTGAGATGTATGAGTTTTGGAGCTGTATGTAGCTCATGCTCCTTAAACTACATATTAAATATGTTAATATGTTATTCTGTGACTTTTGTCAGGTCCTCTGAGCTCTGTGTGACTGACAATAGCTGGTGATTGCAGCTCTAACCCAACAACTGTAAATGTGTTTCCTACTTTCTGCTGGTATTTGTGTATATATACACAGTAGTTAATGTTGACTAAAGTGGAGGTATACTTTTACTGTCTCTCCCACTTATCTGTAAATCAATGTGAAAAGAATCAGTTTGCAGAGTGTTGTAAGAAAGTAGACTTACAGCGAAGTTAATATTACCCACCTTTAGTCACACACACCACTCTCCTGCTGTGAATTGGGCACAAACAGTCAGCAGCTCTGAAGCGAGCACCCCTGTACTCCCTTCATGTGACAGCAGGGCTGGGGTGCTCTCTGAGTGACGGGAGCTGGTTTGGGAGAGGGAGGGAGAAAGCCACAGATGGTGAGACCCAGCCAAGGGACCAGAGAAGGAAGAGAAGAATGTAGTCACTGGAGTCTCTGAATCTGGGGGCCCTGGAGCCCTGGGCATGATGGAGACGAGCTGCATATCTGTTCAGACAGAGAGCAGAATGCTCAGGCAGTGGAATACCCAGGACCTGGATGCAAGAATGCCCACCTCGGCCCCTTCAAGGTTTCTGATTATAGACTTGAGCAGCTACAACTAAGACAATCCAGAGTTTTTAATTCATCTGTCCCATTTAGTATATAAATATTTGACTGACAGACATGATGACAGCTAAGAGCTAAGGGAAGAATTATTGGGAAGAGCTGTCACATAGCCACAGACTCACTCTGTTTACCTTCGGCTACTCCTGGCTACACCTGTGGGATGCAGGCATCTGGGGCAATGGGCATCTCATGTACCTATAGCAATGCTGATCCTCTCATTTTCTCCCTCTCTTATATCAAGGGGAATCATCAGTGTGAGAGCAGCAAGTATCTGGGAGAAGAGCCTTTTCCCCTTACCACTGAGGCTAGGAGCAGAAACACAGTACAGTCTTCTTAAACACTTTTATTCTCATTGTGCCAAAGCCAGGACAGAGGGACCCATAAATAAACACTGTGGCTTATTCCTGGCCAGGAACTCTGGGCCCCTCTCTACCTCAGTGACTACATAGACATGTAGGCTTATTTCCTAGTCTGTTTCAAAGGCAGTTCTTAATGATTTTGAAGTTACTTAAATGAATAAAAAGTACCAAGGTTTTCTACTCTCATGTTACTGAAAAGCTTAAAAATTCCCCAAACTTGGTGTTAAAAGACCAAGCATTGAAAAATTAAAAGGTATCATGAGTGAATTTCTAGGCGATTCTATTTTTTTGAACTTCAATATTATCTTTTAATCAAAACCTTGACATTTCCCTTCATGTCTGGGAAGACATAAGCACTTTACCTTCTGGATAAAATTGAAAGGAGGAAAAAATTGTGTGGATGCTAACTAATGTTTTGCTAAGCTATCATCTATAGCTGAACAATCTGCTTCCTCAAGTCTAAGTTTGTATCATAAGTTTTCCTAGTAAAACCGTTGGGTTTTACTAGGTGCGTTCTGAAAGGGACGTGACTGTCGAGGGTAACCCAGCATCCCTCCTCATGAATCACACTTCTTAGTGGAATCTGTATCTTTATAGTCATATAATTATTTTTAAGGTGTCGCTGGTTGAAAACCATTTGGCTGGACTGGAAGGAAGGGTGCTGGCGGACATGTTTGACTTCCTGTCCAAAGAGCTGGTGAGGCTGCAGGAGGAGAGGCGGGTCCACGCCCTGGCCATGCTGGCCGAGCGGCAGCGCCGGATGCGTGAAGCTGAAGAGAGCGGCCGGCGCCAGGTGGAGCAGAGGCGTCTGCAGGAGGAGGACCAGATATTTAAGGAGGCAAGTGGGGACATCGTAAGGAAGCCATTTGTAAGGAGCCGAGTCAAACCCAAGGAACCTCAGGATAGGAGATGCTTTCATTTTTTAATTGTCTTCAACAGATAATGTATTGGGGTCCTAGGATATGCTCAGCAGTATGTAAAGGCATTGTGGAGTACTTTAGAGGGAAATACCAGGCATGGCCCCTTCTCTCCTAGAACTTAAATCCTATATAACATGCAAATAAAGGTAGAATAAGAAAATGCGGTGTTTCCTGAGGGAAACAAATGGGGCCCAGTGACACATTTTTACAGAGGTCATTGGGGGTACTTGTTGTATGAACAGGTTGGAGAGAGGACAAGGTGGAAATAAGGGACCTGAAAGGAGTCTAATGAACTAACTTAGGCCAGAGTGAGAAATAGGGTGAAATCAAGTATAAAGTCCAGTTTCCAGTGTCAGTGAGTAGGGAGATGATGGTTGTTTTCCGAGGCGGGAAAGCTGAGGGCTGAATAGGTTTGGAGCAGGGGTGGAATCGGGAGTTTGATTTACATTAGTTTGAGATATCTTGGTAGAGGTGTCATTTCAGCAAATGAATATATAAGATGGAATTTAGAAGAGATTTTTTGACTAAAGATACAAATGTGGGAGTTAAGAATGCCAGGCTGGTAAATTAGAATTCTGAACAAGACCCAGTGGATGTGAAATTCCAGACTGACCCAGATGCAAACTCAGAGGAAATTTGAGGAACCAATAATATCTCAAAGCACTCTTGCCCTCATCAAGAATGCAAAAGCTCAAGTGATAAAATTGGAGGGGATTTGTGAGGAAGATTTCTTTAAAGGGAGCTGTGCTGTGACTAATACCCACCCCCTCCACCATATCACACCTAGAGTTTGGGGAGAGTATGTCCCCTTTCTTGGGGAGCTTGATGTGTGTTCTTTCAGTTAGGGTGTCTGACCCCCAGGAATGCAGAGGTGGAAGCTGGGCAGGCTGAGGGGTTTGGGCACAGAAGAGGCTGTGTGGGCAGCCAGCACACCCAGAATATGTCAAAGCAAAGACTGTCTCCCTTGGGCCAGATGGGAAAGATGGAAAGTGCCAACCTTTTTTAAAAAGTGCCAATTTTTTTTTTTTAAATTCCTGTCCAGGAGGCTATCTGAATTGTAAATATGGATACTTTTGAGCTCCTTGGGTGAGAAAAAATAATGCTATGTCAACTTGAGGCTTTCTTATTTGATTTGTGATTTTAAGGATTTACCCAATTCCCAGGGAATTAGGATTGATTCATAAATAGTATTTGCTGTTTTTTCTAATTAAAAAATTGATTAAAATTAAAGATTTTCCATCTTCTATACAGCTTAAAAACTTGCAGGTTGTATACTGTCAAGTGCAGCTTTTTAATTGGAGTGGAGGATCATCTCTGGTGTCAAACAGCCTATAATAATAATTTGTATTCTAGTTTCCTGTCATCCTAACAGCTTTTATTTAAATAGAATTACTGAGATTTAGCAATTTTTAGCAAATGAGAACTTACTATCCCCTACTGAAATCACTAAGGAAAAACCAACTGGGATGGGAAGAACCAGTTGGGAGTGAGAATAAAAGGAGAGAGACAAAGGAACCACTACACTCAGAAATATGAAAAGGAAGATGCTGGTGAAAGACTTCTAGGAAGGTGACTTCTAGATGGGAACAGCCCCAGGAAATGTCAGCACGTCTGGGAGGGGCATGAAAGGGTTAAAATGACCCTTCTGGCCTGATTTAACGATCATTTATGTAAAGAATATATCCATCTAGGGACGCCCCCATGCATCATTTACATTCCCTATCTTCCATCATATGATCCTTTTATAGATAAATATGCTTGCATGCACATAAATATACCAAAAACCAGAAATGTACACATTAGTAAATTTCCAGGAAAATAACATATATTGAGAAACGTAGTCACAGACTCATATTTAAATACATATACACTTCATGTCCATATGTGAAGACAAATTCACAAACATAATCCCTTGTGCACAGTATTAGCAAAGATGTGGAGGACACAGCGACACACACACAGCCACCCGAACGTTTCCTTTACTCACTTATGCACATACAAGCACAAATGTGTCCACAAACATGCACATTTATAAAGATGTATGTAAACACACAAGTACATATATTGTTAGAAGTAGACCACGTTAAACTTCCCACCTCTGAACAAGACTCAACTGTCTAATTGTTCTGTTCTAGGTGTGACTTGTCTCTTGAGTAAGATTGTGGTCTCCAGGATAGCAGGCATGTTGTATATTGCTTTGTGCCTTCCACAGCACCAGCGTAGCCCTCTGTACACAACAGGCGTTGAGAAAATATATGTTGGTTGGTTGGCTGATACCATATTAAACTATGGTCATTGGGTCTCTTCCATAAGGGAGGCACAGGAATTCAAGGATGTGGACTTGGTATTTCACTGTAAACATTTCATATTCAGAGTCCTGCTACAGTGCCAGTCAAGAAACAGGTACTAAGTTGTTACTGAGTCCCAAGCATTATCTCAGAGATAAAGAAATATTTAGACATTAAACAGAAAGTGCTCTTATCCCCCAAAGCTCAAAATCTATTGAGACTACATAGAAAACAAAGTATGACACCCTTGATGTTTGTGATACTTCCTGTGTATCTACCTGTCAAACAGGCAAAACTAAATTGTATTATTTATGACTGAAATCTTAAGGAACAAAACTGTAAAGAAAATGAAGTCTGCCATAAACTCATGAGCATGGAAAGGAGCTGTGGTCAGATGGAACCCGCTGTGACCTCTGGGATACTACCAGTGGCTTGACCAGAATTCATTACACTGTACATTTATGTGCTCTGCACTTCTCTAAATGTATATTCTATTTCACAATTTCAGAAAGCTTTAAAAAAGAAGCAGTCCAGGACTGATATGATAGTTTAAAAAAATTCATCAGAGATCCAGAATCCTTCTAGATTTCTGCTTTTCTGTCCCTGGGGCGTGACCCTCACGGCAGTTTAAGACGACTGGTGCCTACTGCATTTTGTCCCCATGAAATGAGAAATGAGAGAAAAAAATAAGCTAGGTCTTTCCCTTTAAGAATCCTTTAAGAGAAAGGAGAGAAAGGATGTTGTGTAAATCTTAGTCTCTGCCACAGTTAGGTAGCTTGACCAAGTCACACTGCTGGTAAGAACAAAGACAGGACCTAAAACAGGGTCCCTGAGTCAAGCCTGTGATCTTTTTGCAGTGTTTTGTATTGCCCACCCCAAATTGAGACCCATAATTCTAAAATGAGCCAAATATGTAGAGTCTGCCCAGAATGGGTAGATACAGGTCGATTAGAAATGGACTACTATTTTTTTTTTTTAAAGGAATGTACAGTGCAGGGACTAATGACTTGATAAATGAAATAGACATGCTAAAAATGTTGGCCAATTTTTGTGCATTTTTCTTGTCTTGCTTATGGTAGTAGCATTCCTTTTCTGAGTAGCTGAAGTATTTGGGGCTTTTGCAGGTGATTAAAGTTCACCAAAGCACTGTAACTTCCTATCTGGAGGACATAATACTGAACACTGAAGAGAATACTGCAGAAGAACAAGCCAGGGCGGAAATAGAGAAGATGGCTGAGGAAATCAATGACATTGCTTATGAAATGGAAAGCCGGTGTGTACCAAGGGGACAGATGGTGGGATGGACAGCCCCTTTGCTGTTACTCATATGTTTTTTTAAGAGCCTAAGATTTCACCACCAAGGAGAAACAAATAACTAACTCATGCTTCAGTATGCATTTAGTTTTAACAGCAGCCAGCAGACCTGTACTTTTGTATGGCAGGAGCCGCACATTGGGAATAGAATTTTCAGTTATCCTCTGCAGTCTGGATCACTTTCATATTTCTTACTTTTAGAATATCACAAAGCTTGAAAGCAATGTGAGTATGTCCAATTTTACTTGGATATCACCCCAAGGTTTTTGGCTTCCATGTGTAAATCGTGTCTCTTAACACTCCTTTCCTGGGAGGCAGGGGAAGTAAAGGACAAATTTGGATTTTCCAAGGAGTTAAGGAAACTCACCAGGAATGTGCTATTTTAGATCACTCTAATGTGCCTTTAGAAAAGGCAGTCGTAGAATCTGAGCAGTGGGGCTCCTTACACACGCAAGGAGGATCCAAGTGTAAATCGGCAGCTCAAGCAAGGCAGCAAAGGAAACACTTTTAATATGTTCTTATTTTTTAGTCGAACTCAGCTTCAGTCAGAGGAGATTGTGGCTGAGTTGGTTTACAGTTTCCTGATCCCGGAGGTGCAAAAGGACTTTGTCAAAGAAAAGGGTAAGCCAACATAAATGCTTCACTCGATAATCTTTTTAAAGATATAAGCTATTTTCAATATTCCAGAGATTTAAAACTGAGCAGAGGCATGGGGGAGATTCTGAAGAAGAATCAGAGTTATCTTCAAAGTTTGTCAGGTTCTTTTGATGCTGTCCAATGGCAAAATATAATCACCTCCAGTATGGATGCATGCGGTTCTAATAAGTTTGATGAAGCAATAAATTCCAAACCTCCTTTAAGATGAAGTTCTCAAGTTCTCAGAGGAGGTGTATTTTGGGGTTTTTGTTTTTGATTTAAATAGTTGATTTACAATATTATGTTAGTTTCAGGTATACAGCAAAATGATTGTTATTTATATATGTATATATACACACACACATATCTTCTGATTCTTTTCCATTATAGGTTAACAAGATATTGAATATAGTTCCCTGTGCTATACAGCGAATCCTTGTTTATTTTATATATACTTGTGTGTATATGTTAATCCCATATTCCTAATTTATCCCTCCCCCATCTTGTTCCTCTTTGGTAACCATCAGCTTGTGTTTTGTGATTTGATTTTTTCAACGTGAAACAAATGTTGAGAGTATGCAGGGTTTTCCAACTGTAGCTGCCTTTTGGAGGCAGGGCATGTGCAAGTCAGGTGCTGAAAAGCGGGAAGCCTAGCAGACCTAATGCTATTCTGCAGCTCTGCTGAGTCACAATATCTTTTGTTCCTGCCAGGGCTCATCTCAATATAAATATCCTCACTTATCATTTGCCAAAAGTGGCATGTTTCTAAAGATTGCTGATTTTATTCAATAGAGGAGGAGAAGAAAAAAAAAATGTGTTTTAAGAAACAATGTTCTTCCAGAGCTTTCAGGGTACAGTGATAGTCCTGGGCCCAGAGGGAGGGGGTGCGACCAGTAGATCAATATTTAAGTGAAATATGAGCCTGGGAGGTTTTAAGAGTTTGCAGGAGAATTCTAGACAGGTTTAAGAGAAGTGTAATATTTCAGATCATGTAACTAGGGAGTAAGGAATGGTGGAATTCTAATGCATTAGAAGAGAACAAAGAAATACCCTGTTTTCCCATTACACGATTGTACTGTAGTTTTTAAACCAGTACCCCCAGCAATGAGCACTTAGTTTATTCCCGTGTGTTTTCCTGTAAATAGCTGTGAACATCCTGGTCATTCTTCTGAGAGTAAACTCCTAGTAGTACAATGCTGGAAATACAGTATGTGTGTTTTACATTTGATAGATACCACCAAACTGCCCCCACAAAAAAACAAGTCATATCCCCATCAACAGTGTATGATAATGCCTCTACCAAAAAAACTTCAATTTTTAGATCAAATAATAAGTATTCCTGTATCACTTTCTATTATAAAAGGGATCTTAATGTTTTCTAGATCCTTAAGAAAATAAGCAACTCCTTTCTCCTCCTCAATCCAAAGTGAGGCCAGCCTGTTTCATATCAGTTCACCTGAAGAAGGGGAGAAATCCTGTGTTTAACAGTTACTAGTTTGTAACCCTCTCCCCCAGCTTCTCCTGACTCTGAGAGGAAGGAGCTGAAGAAGTCTTGATCTATAGGAATCAGTGGGAGTCATCTGTGGGCAAACTGAGCAAATCCTATCCTCTTCCCTTTATAAGGACATAGCCCAAATGAAGAAAGCCATCTGGACGGGGAGTACACATTGTATTTCTTTCTCTTTCCAAGTAAGTCCATGCATATAAATACTCTTTACTCCAAATTAAGAACTATCACATACAGACCATTTGATATCTCATTACTGATTTATTTGGATGCATTAAAAAAATTTTATTGAGGTCTCGTTGACTTATTAGTTTCAGCTGTACAACAATGATTTAAAATTTTTATAGATTACATTGTTTAAAGTTATTATAATATATTGGCTATATTCCCTGTGCTATACAATATATCCTTGTAGCTTATTTACTTTATAGATGGTAGTTTGTATCTCTTAATCCCTTATCCCTATCTTGCTTCTCCCAACTTCCCTTTCCTCACTGGTAACCACTTGTTTGTTCTCTGTATCTGTGGCTCTGTTTCTGTTTTGTTAAATTCATTTGTTTGATTTTTTGAGATTCCACATGTAAGTGATAACTACAGTATTTGTCTGTCTATTTCATGAAGCACAGTACCTTCCACATCAATCCATGTTGTTGCAAATGGCAAGCTTGTTTTCTGTTTATGGTTCTGTAGTATTCCATTATGTATGTGTGTAAACTCACACATACCCATGTCTTTTTATCCTTTCATCTGTTGATGGACATGTAAGTTGCTTCCATATCCTGTCTATTGTAAATAATGTGAGGAGCCAGCTCATTGGAAAAGACCCTGATCCTGGGAAGGATTGACGGCAGGAGGAGAAGGGGAGACAGATGAGGTGGTTAAGCATTCCTCCCTCCACAGTTTTTTGAAAAGTTTGAGAGTAGGTATTTACCTGTGAAGCCATCTGGTCCAGACTTTTGTTTGTTGGGAATTTTTTTTTTTTTATTACTTATTCAATTTCAGTACTGGTACTTGCTCTTTTACACTTAATTTTTCCTGGTTTAGCCTTGTGAGATTCTACATTTCTAGTAATCTGTCCACTACTTCTTGGTTCTTTATTTTATTGGTATATAGTTGTTCATATTGTTCTCTTATGTCTGTGATGCTGGTTATAGCTTCTCCTTTTTCATTTCTTATTTTATTTATTTGGCCCCTCTTTTTTTCTTGATGAGTTTCACAAAGAATTTATCAATTTTATCTTTTCAAAGAAACAGCTCTTATTTTCATTGATATTTTCTACTTTTTAAGAAGTAGGTTACATTTCATTTATTTCTTCTCTGATCTTTGATTTCTTTTCTTCTACTGGCTTCTGTTAGTTGCTCAGTATATGATCACATTCTTGGTTTGAGATATTTCTTTCCTGAGGTAGGCTTGTATCACTATAAACTTTCCTCTTAAGAGCTGCTTTTGCGACATCCCAGAGATTTTGGATCGTTGCATGTTTTACTTCATGTGTCTCCATGTATTTTTTAAATTTCTTCTTTGATTTCTTTAGTGATCCATTGGTTGTTAGTGGCATATTGTTTGGCCTCTGCATGTTTTTAGTATTTTCTCATAGACTAAAAACTAAAAGGAGGCTTTTAATTTCAGAATTGTACTTAGAAAAGATGGTGAGATTTAAGTTTTATTAAATTTATTGAGACTTGTTTTGTGGCCTCAGTTCAGTCACTCAGTCGTGTCCGACTCTTTGCAACCCCGTGGGCTGCAGCATGCCAAGCCTCCCTGTCTGTCACCAACTCCCAGAGTTTACTCAAACTCATGTCCTTTGAGTTAGTGATGCCATCCAACCATCTCATCCTCTGTCGTCTCCTTCTCCTCCCGCCTTCAATCTTTCCCAGCATCAGGATCTTTTCAAATGAGTCAGTTCTTTGCATCAGGTGGCCAAAGTATTGGAGTTTTAGCTTCAGCATCAGTCCTTCCAATGAATATTCAGGACTGATCTCCTTTAGGATGGACTGGTTGAATCTCCTTGCAGCCCAAGGGACTCTCAATAGTCTTCTCCAACATCACAGTTCAAAAGCATCAATTCTTCAGTGCTCAGCTTTCTTTATAGTCCAACTCTCACGTCCATACATGACTACTGGAAATATCATAGCTTTGACCAGATGGACCTTTGTTGGCAAAGTAATGTCTCTGCTTTTTAATATGCAGTCTAGGTTGGTCGTAACTTTCTTCCAAGGAGTAAGCGTCTTTTAATTTCATGGCTGCAGTCACCATCTGCATTGATTTTGGAGCCCCTAAAAATAAAGTCTGTCACTGTTTCCCCATCTATTTGCCATGAAGTGATGGGACCAGATGCCATGATCTTAGTTTTCTGAATGTTGAGTTCCAAGCCAACTTTTTCACTCTTCTCTTTCACTTTCATCAAGAGGCTCTTTAGTTCTTCTTCACTTTCTGCCATAAGGATGGTGTCATCTCCATATCTGAGGATATTGATATTTCTCCCGGCAATCTTGATTACAGCTTGTGCTTCATCCAGCCCAGCATTTCTCATGATGTACTCTGCATATAAGTTAAATAATCAGGGTGACAATATACAGCCTTGACGTACTCCTTTCCTGATTTGGAACCAGTTTGTTGTTCCATGTCCAGTTCGAACTGTTGCTTCCTGACCTGCATACAGATTTTTCAAGAGTCAGGTTAGGTGGTCTGGTATTCCCATCTCTTGAAGAATTTTCCAGTTTGTTGTGATCCACACAGTCAAAGGCTTTGGCATAGTCATTAAAGCAGAAATAGATGTTTTTTTCTCAACTCTCTTGCTTTTTCGATGATCCAACAGATGTTGGCAATTTGATCTCTGGTTCCTCTGCCTTGTCTAAAACCAGCTTGAACATCTGGAAGTTTACGGTTCATGTACTATTGAAGCCTGGCTTGAAGAATTTTGAGCATGACTTCGCTAGTATGTGAGATGAGGGCAATTGTGCGGTAGTTTGAGCATTTTTTGGTATTACCTTTCTTTAGGATTGGAATGAAAACTGACTTTTTCCAGTCCTATGGCCACTGCTGAGTTTTCCAAATTTGCTGTCATATTGAGTGTAGCACTTTCACAGCATCATCTTTTAGGATTTGAAATAGCTGAACTGGAATTCCATCACCTCCACTAGCTTTGTTTGTATTGATGCTTCCTAAGGCCCACATGACTTCACATTCTAGGATGTCTGGCTCTAGGTGAGTGATCACACCATCGTGATTATCTGGGTCATGAAGATCTTTTTTGTATAGTTTTTCTGTGTATTCTTGCCACCTCTTCTTAATATCTTCTGCTTCTGTTAGGTCCATACTATTTCTGTCCTTTATTTATTTATTTATTTTTTTGGACAGGAAATAGCATTTATTGGTGAGCGTGATTAAGGAGGGAACAGAGCTGATGCTCATGAGTGCAGGGCCCGCCATTTGTCCAGGGGACCATGATTAGGGATGTATTTGACCCCACAGCCATCCGGGATGAGTCGCATTTCTGCCACCATGTTCTCAAATTCATCCGCATTGAACTTGGTAAATCCCCACTTCTTGGAGATGTGGATCTTCTGACGGCCAGGGAACTTGAACTTGGCCCGGCGGAGGGCTTCAATCACATGCTCCTTGTTCTGCAGCTTGGTGCGGATGGACATTATGACCTGGCCAATGTGGACCCTGGCCACTGTGCCCTGGGGCTTTCCAAAGGCACTGCGCATACCTGTCTGGAGTCTAGATTGAGAAACAGCAGGCCAGTCATGAATGCCCACTAGGAAGAGTTGTCTCCAAGGTCCCTTAGGGCTACCTGTACAGGCAACAGGTTGCATACACTACCAAGGAGGCTGCTGTTTGCAGCCATTGCACACTGGGCCCCCATGGGGAAAAGATATTTCTGTCCTTTATTGTGCCCATCTTTGCATAAAATGTTTCCTTGGTATGTCGAATTTTCTTGACGAGATCTCTAGTCTTTCCCATTCTATTGTTTTCCTCTATTTCTTTGCGCTGATCACTGAGGAAGGCTTTTTTATCTCTCCTTGCTGTTCTTTGGAACTCTGCATTCAAATGGGAATATCTTTCCTTTTCTCCTTTGCTTTTCACTTCTCTTCTTTTCACAGCTATTTGTAAGGTCTCCTCTGACAGCCATTTTACTTTTTTGCATTTCTTTTACTTAAGCATGGTCTTGATTCCTGTCTCCTGTACAATGTCACGAATCTCCATCCATGGTTCTTCAGGCACTCTGTCAGATCTAACCCCTTGAATCTATTTCTCACTTTCACTGTATAGTTGTAAGGGATTTGATTTAGGTCATACCTGAATGGTCTAGTGGTTTTCCCTACTTTCTTCAGTTTAAGTTTGAATTTGGCAATAGGCATCTTGTGGCCTAGCATGTAATTTATCCTGGAGAATGTTCCATGTGCACTTGGAAGGAATGTGTATTCTGCTGCTTTTGGATTACATGTTCTGTATACATATCTAGTAAGTTCATCTGGTCTGGTGTGTCATTTAAGGCCAGTATTTCCTTATTAATTATATATGTGGATGAACTGTTCATTGATGTAAATGGGGCGTTAAAGTGCCTAGTATTGGAAACCTGGATGGAGTCATACAAAGATTAAAATGTTTTGGGGTTTTGTATAAATATGGAAATTTCTAGATGAAGAGAAGACTATTCTTTCAGGAAAGCTGTTTGTATTTCACTGCAGAGAAATTTCTGAATAATTTCATTTCTCAGTGGAGATTTTCATTTTCATTGCCTGTGACAGAGGGACCCATATCCTAGGTCTTGCTGTAAAATAAATTCTTTCACACACACCCTAGTATTATGTGTTACTGTTGACTTCTCTCTTTATGTCTGTTAATATTTGCCTTGTGAATTTAAGTGCTCCTGTATTAGATACATCTATAATTTCTTCTTTTTGGACTGATCCCTTGATTATTATATAATGTCCTTCTTTGGCTCTTATAACAACCTTTGCTTTAATATTTGTTTTGTCTGATGTAAGTATTTCACCCCTGCTTTTCTGTTGATTTCTTTCAGCATATAATACCTTTTTCTACCTCTGTGTGCACTTCTAGATGTCAACTGAGTCTCTTTTTTTAAATTTATTTTTATTTTCGACTGCACTGGGTCTTCATTGCTTTGTGTGGGCTTTTCTGTAGTTGCGACGAGGCGGCGCTACTCTGCTGCAGTGATGGCTTCTCTTGTTGCGGAGCATAGGCTTTAGGCAGGCGGGCTTCAGTATTTGCAGCACGCAGGCTCAATAGCTGTGTGCATAGTAGCTGTGTGCACAGGCTTAGTGTCTCTGAGGCCTGTGGAATCTTCCCAGACCAGGGATCGAACCTGAGTCCCCTGCACTGGCAGGCGGATTCTTATCCAGTGCACCATCAAGGAAGTCCCAAGTGAGTCTCATTATAGGCAGCATACATATGGTTCTTTTGTATATACATTCAGTCACTGTGTCTTTTGATTGGAGCATTTAGTTCATTTACATTTAAATTAATTATTGTTAGGTAAGGAAGATCCCCTGGAGAAGGGAATGGCAACCCACTCCAGTTTTCTTGACTGGAAAATTTCAGAGACAGAGGAGCCTGGCAAGCTACAGTCCATGGGGTCACAAAGAGTTGGACACAACTGAGCAACACACAACATACACATACACACACACACACACACACACACGTTGATAGGTAGGTGTTGCCATTTTGTTCATTGTTTTGGGGTCGTTTTGGTAATTCTTTTGTTTATTCTTGCCTTCTCTTCCCTTTTAATGATTATTTTTAGTGTTATTTGTATTTCTTTCTCTTTGTGTATCTGTTGTAGATTTTGGGTTTGGGGTACCATTTGGTTTATACATAGATGTAAACAACTCTATATATGGTTAAGAGCTTTATCTCTTAATTTCAAAAGCATTTTAACAAGTCTGAATTTGTATTGTCTTCCCTTCATAGTTCCTGTTTTTCTCATATTTTGTGTCTAATTGCTTTGTGTATCGCTTAGCTGCTTACTGTGGCGATAGGTGATTTTAGTACTCTTGTCTTTTAGCCTTCCTACTAGCTTTCTATGTGGTTGATTTACTACCTTTACTATGTATTTACCTTTACCAATGAGCTTTTTTCCCCCATAATTTTCATGTTTCTAGTTTGACCTTTTCTTTTTCACTTAGAGAAGTCCCTTTAACCTTTCTTGTAAAGCTGCTTTGGTGGTACTGAACTCGTTTAGCTTTTGCCTACCTGTAAAACTTTTGATCTACCACATCCAAATGAAAGTCTTGCCAGGTAGAATATTCTTGGTTGTAGATTTTCCCTTTCATCACGGTAACTGTATCTTGCCACTCTTTCCTGGCCTGCAGAGTTTCTGCTGAAAAGTAAGCTTGATAGCCTTATGGGAGTTCCCTAGTACATAACTTGTTTCTTTTCCCTTGCTGCTTTTAATAATATCTCTTTATCTTTGATTTTTGCAATTTTAATTACAGTATGTTTTGACATGGTCCTCTTTCGGTTGATCCTGTCTGGAGCTCTCTCTGTGCTTCCTGGACTTGCATGTTTTATTCATTTCACAGGTTAGGGAAGTCTTCAGCTATTATGTCTTCAAATATGTTCTCTGCCACTTTCTCTGTCTTCTCTTTGAGACTCCTGTAAGGTAAATGTTAGTGTGTGTGATGTTGTCCCAGAGGTCTTTTATACTGTCCTTATTCCTTTATTTTTTTCTGTTTAGCTTAAGTGATTTCCACTACTCTCTTACGGCTTACTGATCTTTTCCTCGGTATTAGTGTATTTTTCATTTCAGTTACTGTATTTTCATCTGTTTAGTTCTTTATATTTTCTAATTCTTGGTTAAAAACGTTTACTGCTCACTCTGTTCATCCATTCTTCTCTGGAGTTCCCTTTTTTGTTGCTATTCTGCCTAATTTTTTTTTAATTGAAGTATAGTTGATTCACAATATTAATTTCTGCAGGACAGCAAAGTGATTCAGTTATATATATATACACATCCTCTTTTTACATTCTTTTCTGCTATGGTTTATCACAGGATGGTGAGTACAATTCCCTATGCTTTACAGTAAGACCTTATTTATTCATTCTGTGTCTGGTGAGTGGGGGCTACATTCTGGGGAGGCTGTCTGGGGGGCCCAAAGTGTCTCAGAGCTGGTGTTGTCCTGCTGGTTGGTGTGGCTGGCACCTGGCGGGTCCAGGACTGGTGCCAGCCTACTGGTGGGCTGAGCCAGGATCCAAGGTCTCTTTCTGTAGTAGGTCCTGGGGGTCCCAGTTCTATATTACCTGTGTCCTGGTATGTAAGGCCAGGTCCTGGGCCCTCTCTGTGGGTGGCTGTGGGCTTAGGGTATTTTAATGCAACCTGCCCCCTGGTAGATGGTGCAGTGTCTCTGCCCACCCACTTGCTTGGCCTGAGGTATTCCATTACTGGTGCCTGGAGGCTGATGGGTGTACCTAGGTTCCAAGGCTAATAAGCTAGAGGGAGGATTACAAAATAGTGCTCACCAGCACTAGTATCCATGTGGTAGAATAAGCTCCCCCAAGTGGTTACTGCCAGTGTCTTTGTCCCCAGGGTGAGGTCCAGTTGCCTTCTACCACCCCAGGAGACGCTCCAAGATTAACGGGTGGGCCAGACCCATGGTCCTTTCAGATTATTTCTTCTGCCGTGGGTCGCACAGTGTGTAAGATCTTGTGTGTGTGTTTAAGAGTGGAGTCTGTTTCTCACAGGGTCTGCTGAAAGCAAGCCCTGCTGGTCTTCAAAGCCAAATGTTCCAGTGCAGGACCCCTGTGCTGTGGAGCCCAATGTGGGGCTCAAACTCCTCACTCCTTGGGGTGAGTCTCTGAAGTTGTAGTAATTTTCCTGCTTGAGGGTTGCCTCCCAGGGGTATAGCACAATTCTGCCCATCCTACCCATCTTCTTATGGTTTATTCTGTATTATCTTTAGTTGTAGGGATCTTTTCTGGTAGGTTCTGGCCTTTCTCATCCATAGTTTCTCTGTAAATAGCTGTAATTTTGCTGTGCCCATGAGAGGAGTTGAGCTCAGAGTCTTCCTAATCCACCAACTCTTTATTTTTCTAAAACTTGATAGATGGGAATGACCTTGAAGACCTGTACATAGATGGAAATAATAGTAACAACCAAGGTTTAAATGCATACCAAGTTCCAGAAAATGTATTAAGCATTTTTAGAAATACCTTATCCAAATTTCTTATAACATCTATAGATGTGTTCTCATACTTTAGTTAAGGAAATTAGTGCTTAGAGATGTTACACAATTTTCAGATTGCACCATGGTCTATGTGGCTCCAAAGTTCCCATTCTTCCAACCATACTGCTGTGAAGTGTTCTAAGTTGCTGTGTGATTTACCCTATATAAACTAGCTGACATCTGAACAGCATAGAAGCCATGGTACTTCTTATTGTGCTTTACTAGCTGTATGACTTTTGGCAAATCACCTGATTTCTGTGTTTCAGCTGCCTCATCTAAAAATGGGGATAGTAATAATACTATCTTTTAGGGTTGTGAGTAGTTTAAATGAATAATTATATGCCAACTATTTAAAACCGTACCTGGGACAAAGTAAGGACAAATGCTAACTGCTACCACCATCATCATCACAGTTACCCCTTTTCAAAAGGGAAATGGAATGCTTAATGTACTAAGCCTTGATAATAAATATTCTTAGATTGTAGCACTAGGAACAACATCTAAAGCCATGAACTCAAATTCATCAGTCAACAAGTACCCTTCATATTAGGGACTAAAGCATAAAGAGAAGTATGAGACAAGATCTTTACCTTTAGGTCATTTATAATTAGGTAAAAAAACAAAATGTAACTCACCTGAAGCACTTGAACACTGAATAGACTGGTACAAACTCAAGTATGGTCATGATAAATGTGAGCTGCCTCAGTCAAAGACTTCCTGGAGAGCTGGACTTGGGCTGGGCTTTGCAGAAGGGCAGGATCTGGAGTACAGGTATTCCAGGTGAGGGGAGCCGCTCAGCTGTGGAGTGGAGGCAAACCTAGTGGGGAGGAGCGTGACTGGATTGGACAGAGAGTGAGCAGCAATATTGAGATTTAGGTTGAATTACCTTTGGACTGTGTCCTTCCAAAACCGCAGAAAATTTTCTTTAATCCAGTCGGCTTTAAGAAAGAGAATATGTGGTTTGCAAAGTTATCATTTCTGTCTCTATTCTCCTGAAAACCTTTGGGAATGATCTGTTCTGACGTTCAGAGTAACACATCTCCTGTCCCTTCGGCACAGTGAGGAATGCTCAGCGGAAGCATATCCTGGCAGCCCATCAGATCATCCACAGGCACACAGAGGACATGCTCAAGACGCATTTTGTTGAGCAACGGCAGACATCAGGCACTGAGCTACTTGAGGGAGAAACTGAAAATGAGCAGAACACCTAAGGTGAGTTTGATTTTTCATTTGGAAGGGAGTTGGAGGACAAGCAGCATCATGGAGCTCTGTGCTGCACTGTAATCATAATGTGGAAAATGAAGCACTCCCATTTAAATTGGTGCACTTCATGCATCTGTTTGACAGGCCTGAAGCAGTTACTGTCTGCCAAGGCTTCCACCACAAATTCAAGATAAAAGTACCCTCGTGCTTTCTGTCTGTGGCAGCCCAGACTGAATGCAGGAATACAACGGGGAAAATATTGGTGCACTTCATCTCGGTTATGGAATCTGCTATTGAAACTGTTAGTTGATATGACAGCAGTTAGACTGTTTTGACCGAAAAACAGGACTCAAAATTATTTTTGTAGGTTTTGTTAGCAAATGACTATACTCTATCACAAATAAAGCTACAAAATTATTTGTGTTATTTAAAACAAAAACTTTGTTCTCATGGAATTAGATGAGGTACTCCTGTCGCATTGAGCTGGCTGCTCAGCACGGCATGAGGCACAGCCTGCCCAATTCGAGCCCTGATGCCCTCTACAGTAGCCGCAGGCTGGATCTTAGGTGCACCTAACGTTCATACCCACAGGATGAACACAGGCCACGTTTGGTATGATTTGAGTATCAATCTCCTCAGAAAGCCGTAAGGCCCCGCAGCTTCCAGCAGCACAGCATCGGGGTCTCTCTTCCTGCGGGAGTTCTTGCTGAATCCACACAGAGGACCATGTATCAAAATCCTGTAGTCCCCAGGTTACAAAGCTCAGGTGCAAGGAAAAGAGCTTCACATTAGGTAGGTGCAGAAGCTGCCTTGGTTTACATGCCCTGGGACCAGTCTCTCTCATAATAATTCCATTGGCATAGTTTCCAGGGTCCCCCCAATGAATCTGCCCAGTTATAAAAGTCAGCATGCTCAGGAAACCTCAAAGTTACAGTTTCCTGTTAGGTATTAATAGTTTATTTAAAATCCCCCCCAGTCAGATGCTTTGTTACTAATCGGGTCATTTTCACCTTAAGTAATGTTGCTTACACGTGCTCAGTCACTCAGTGGTGTCCAACTCCCTGTGGCCCCATGGACCATAGCCTGCCAAGTTTCTCTGTCCATGGAATTTTCCAAGCAAGAATACTGGAGTGGGTTGTCATTTCCTCCTCCAGGAGATCTTCCTGACCCAGGGATCGAACCCACATCTCCTGTGTCTCCTGCATTGGCAGGCAGATTCTTTGCCACTAACATTACCTGGGAAGCCCAGTGTTGCTTAGTAACGTAGTTGACACATATACCACCTTATCAGATCACTGGAGAACAGAGCTAGAGAGTTCAGAGTAAAATTTTCATGAAAAGGGGAACAGAGTGAACCTTTACCTGTAACTTTTCCTTAACCCTCCCATGGTAAGAGGCACACTGCTTGGTGTTTTACCCTCGAGGGTGTGCTATCAGGTTGGGGAAGGCACTAAGGCTTAGGGGGCAATCTGAACCTGGCATTGAGGAGGTTTGGGTGTTGGCAGCCTACCACTAACTGTGTAATCTTATACAAATAATTTCCTTGCGGTTTCCTTAAGGTTTACACATGAATTTGTGACCAAGAGGCCCTCTGCAGGGAAATCTATTGGGACCTTAAATCTCAAAGGGCTGATGGTAGGAAGATTGAGATGAGGGAGCAGTTAAGAAAGACCAGAGAGAAAACAGATGAAGAATTCTTAGATACCTAACTATGGCTGTAAATTACAGCAGAAAATCCTTTGTTTTTCATTAATAATGATATAACCTGTGAAATCACTGAAAATATAAACCATATATTTACATGTAATGTTATATCTATATAATAGCTATATAATATAAACTCAAGAATCAAAGCATTTTGCCTAACTTACTATTGTGTTAAAAATCAGCCTTAGAAGCGCAATTCCTCCATTGGGTCCCTTGGATCTCTCCCTATCCAGCTGATGTTTGAGAGTGAGTGAAAGAATCTGCGCATACACTGGGAAGAACTCAGCTGTAAGGCATTGCCAGCCAGTGCTCCAGGTGGATGAAGGACTGAGTGCTTTGGTCTTGAAACAGTGATCTGGGCAGCATATCACAGCATCCTGTGGACGTATAAAGACCCAGCTTTCTGGTGGAAGATAGGAGATGGTGAAAGGGAAAGTCGCTCAGTCGTGTCCAACTCTTTGCGAGTCCGTGGACTATACAGTCCATGGAATTCTCCAGGGAGGTGATGAGGGCTGACTTAAGGCAATAATATAAATTGTAACAGTGAGCCGAGACATACCACTGAGACAGGATGGTGGAGTAGGACGTGAGTTTACCTCTTCTTCTGGAAACATCAAAATCACAACTAACTGCTGAAAAACCATCGACAGAAAAACGTTGGAACCTGTCAAAAAAGATACTCTGCATCCAAAGAAGAAGCCTCAATGAGACGACTGGAGGGGCACAATACAATCAAATCCCATACATGCCAGGTGGGTGACCCAGTAACTGGAAAATTTTACCATAGAAGCTCTCCTACATGAGTGAAAGATCTGAGCTCTATGTCAGGCTCCTTACCTTGGGGTCCGGCAGTGGGAGGAGGAGCCCCCGAAAATCTAGCTTCAAAGGCCAGCAAGGTTTGATCAGAGAAATTCCACAGGACTGGGGAAACAGAAACTCTATGTGTGGAGGGTGCACTCAGGGTCTCATGACTCACAGTGACCCAAGGGAAAAGCGGTAACCTATAAGAGACTGGGCCAGACTTATCTGCTAGTACTGGAAGGTCTCCTGCAGAGGCGGGAAGCAACTGTGGCACATTGTGGGTACAAGAACACTGGCAGCAGAAGTTCTGGGGAGTTCTCATTGGTGTGAACCTCCTAGAGGCTGCCATTCTCTCATTGAGACCTGGCCCCACCCCACAGTCTGTAGGTTTCAGTGTGGGTGCCTTGGGCCAGACAGCCAACAGGTCAGGAACAAAGCCCTACCCATCAGCAGACATGCTACATGTAAAAGGATGAAATTAGAACAGTCTTAACACCATACACAAAATTAAACTTGAAATAAATTAAAGCTCTAAATGTAAAGCCAGACACTATAAAACTCTTAGAGGAAACAAGGAATACTCTTTGGCATAAATTGCAGCAAGATCTTTTTTGACCCATCACCTAGAGTAATGAAAATAAAAATAAACTAATGAAACCTAATTAAAAGCTTTTGCACAGCAAAGAAAACCATAAATGAGACAGAAAGACAACCCATAGAATGGAAGAAGATATTTGCAAATGAAGTAAGTGACAAGAGATTTACCTCCAAAATATACAGAGTTCACACAGCTCAGTATCAGAAGCACAAACAACACAATCAAAAAAAAAAAGGGAAGAAGGCCTAAATAGACATTTCTCCAAAGAAGATATATAGATGGCCAATGGCCAAGAGGCACATGAAAAGATGCTTATTACTAATTATTAGAAAAATGCAAATCAAAACTGCAATGAGATTATCACCTCACACTAATCACAATGGCAATCAAGGAGTCTACAAACAGTAAATGTTGGAGAGGTGTGAGGAAAAGGGAACCCTCCTACACTGTTGGTAGGAATGTCAGTTGGTGCAGCCACTATGGAAAATAGTATGGAAGTTCCTTAAAAAACTAAACATAGAACTACTCTGTGATCCAGCAATTCCACTCCTGGGCATACATCCAGAGAAAACTATGGTTCAAAAGGATACATTCACCAGTGTTCATTAAAACACTGTTTACAGTAATCAAGGCATGGAAGCAACCTAAATGTCTATCGACAGATGAGTAGATAAAGATGTGGTGCATGTATGTGATGGACTATTACTCACCCATAAAAAGGAATGAAATAATGCCATTTGCAGCAACATAGGTGGACCTGGAGATTGTCATATCAAGGAAAGTAAGTCAGATAGACAAATTATCATGGTATCACTTACATATGGAATTTTTAAAAATGATACAATTAAACTTATCTACAAAACAGACTCACAGACTTAGAGGAAAAAAATCATGGTTACCAGGGAGGAAGGCTGGGAGGGATAGATTAGGAGTTTGGGACTGACATGTACACATTGCTGTATTTGATATAAAATGCCTTTCCCTGAAAAAAAAAAAATATAGCAGGAGAAACAAAAGTATGATACTGGCAAAAAAAAAAAAGAAAGAAATATAGATCAGTGGAACTAGATAAAAAGCCCAGAAATAAACCTGCACCTGTGGTCAGTTGATCTACAGCAAAGGAGGCAAGAATATACAATAGAGAAAAAACAGTCTCTTCAGTAAGTAGTGCTTA